>NC_134568.1:228706866-228806866 GCF_050947875.1 Dermacentor variabilis
CGTAATGAGGAGGGAAGATAACCGATGGTCATTAAGAGTTACCGAATGGATTCCAAGGGAAGGGAAGCGTAGCAGAGGGCGGCAGAAAGTTAGGTGGGCGGATGAGATTAAGAAGTTTGCAGGGACAACATGGCCACAGTTAGTACATGACCGGGGTAGTTGGCCTTTTGCTGCAGTGGGCGTAACCAGGCTGCTGCTGCTGCTGCTGCTGATGATGATGATGATGACCTATTATAGTGCTTTCAAATGCTGTCAAGCAGATACCCAACGCGGGAAAACCTCGCCACCTAATGAGAACCGCAGCGCAGGTGGGACTTTAAGCTTTCGTTTTCTGCTCGCTTCGGCGCTTCCGAAGCAGCCGACACGGCCGCTGTGTCCGCGTGATCCCTCATGCCACGTCACCCCGACGGTGGCGTCAGCTTTTCCAGTGGTGGATCTGGCCCCCAATACGAGAAGACATAATTCCGTTAAGCGGAAACTCAAACACAAACCCCTTTTAAGGCGATATCGTTTTCCAGATGCCTTTTGAGGTCTCTCTTAGCAGGAGCGGCGCGGCCCCCTGGTTTCCTTGCACAGCATCAAAAAAAAAAAAGGGGGGGGGGGGCGGGGGACCACGAAGCTCGCCTCTTCGTGCATATCGTTCGCTGCCAGTATTTCCCGGTAAACATTATGATTACATAAGCTGCAGTTGCTGGGAAGCATGAGAAGCACTCAGGGATCTTTGAATGCTATGGCGTTCCGCTCTTAAAGGCGAAGCTTAAGCGTCCGCCAAATTTTAAAGTATTTCTTATTTCTTTTTATTGAAAAGAAAGTGGCCGTGAAGGGGCTAGATAGATACAAAGTGGCTAAAGTAGACTAAGTATGCTAATCGCATCAAAGACACTTATTGGAGGCTGGAAGTGAGACAGAACGATGGGTGTGAGGACGCTCCCGAATGATTATACTGCAAGATAGTTACGATCGCTGCTCAGGGGGCACCCGTCTCCGAATGAACTCACAGGGCAGATAACTTCTGCTCAGCAATTTTTAGGCATACAATAAGAATGGCTCGCTTTCAGGCAGCATATGTAAAGATTTGTTCCGACTTACTATATGGCCAGTCTCACCATGTTTGTTTCCGTTTAAACCAATGGGCGGTGCTGTGTTATCACACTGCTCTCCTTCAGCAAACACAGCAGTGCACGTGCGCCTTTCACTGTTACTGCCGAACTACTTATGTTACTGCTGCTGACTGCTTCGAAAGCCACCAGAATAATACGTGCAGCGCAGTCCTTCGCTTTGCCGAAGCTGAGTTCCTTTGCTTCCCGCAACCAAAAACAAGCTGCAGTGTACCCTTGACTGCGTGACCACGCAACCATCGCATGCAACACCATGCGCCTGTCATTTATTCCTGCAAATGCAAAGGCTCCAAGGTCAGAAATGCACTGACAGAAAGGCAAGCGGTCGACAAGGGCTATGTCCAACTCCGCTCTTCGAAATATCGTATGTGCTGAGCTTTTTCTGGAGCCCTCGAAATCATTGAAAGTCAAGGCAGCTTGGGGGACAAGACGAATGCAACTGGTAGTTAGGGAGTGGTGGAAATGGGCTGAGCGCGTAGGAGAATACCGAAAATGTTTCCAAGGTCATTGTTCACCACACCCACTGCTAGTTACCGGAAAGTTAAAAATACCACCCATAAAATACATAAAACCAAAAGTCTTTGAGGCAAGTTATTCAGTTTGTATGCGCGTGATAAACAGAGATGTTAGCCAGATTTCATTACACCTGACTTTTACTATTTTTAAGATTTCACAATCACTTTTCCGACTCGTGGCTAGCTTTATCGAACGCACGAGACTTTTCTTGCATTAGAGCGTTCTTTTTCAACTGCCGGCGTTTGGGTGCCAACCCGGCAATCATAAGGATCGGACTATAATGAGACTATTGCCACGGCGCTGACCAATCGCAGACAGCGTTTAGGTAAGCGAAGTCGTGAATGTGCGTCCCGCAGGGGCTGTCTCTTCAAATGATTCTGTCGTCTTCCGTTCGTTTTGACCTTCACCCCTGCGTCTCACTACGCTGCGCCCCCGCTATCGTCAAGATCGACCACTCGTCGCCGGCGCATGATAAGAAACGAGTAGAACAAAAAGAAGTGGGTTGTTCAATACGCGGTCGTATATTTATAATGCAGCAAAATCAGCTTACGGGAACTTGCTGTTTGTGATCACCCGTTATATCTGGAAGGCAATACCACCAGCACAATTTAGCCAAGGTTGCGCATAGACAAGGCCGGCGCACCTACTAACGACCCCCCAAAACAAGAACATGAGCAGCGCAGCACGCAACTTTGCAACTATGGTTTGTTTTCTCACTCGAGCCTGTTATACACACAGTTCATTGAGTTTGCGCACTTGTCCACGGTGTGCTAACGTTGTTATCACGTTAACTGTACCCGTCCACCAGCGAGAACAGCCACCGGGTCTCGAGCACGGAGCAGCCAGCCAAGCAGAAAGCGGGGGCGCATCGGGTGCGAATATTGCCATTCGAAGTCGCCATCTATAAAGCGGCGCAGTTTCTCTCGGCGAGGAAGGGGGTGGAGGGCGACCGCCCGAAACGTTTGCGGAGTGCCGTACGGGGCATAACACGCGGACCGAGCCACTACTGGCGAGGCCGGATGGCGCGAATCGACCGGCCCGCCAGGCCGCGCGCGCGAACGTCCTTCATCAAACAGAGACACGTCGTCTCCGCCGCGGCGCGCGGACAGAGCAGCAGCAGGCCCAGCCTCCTGGCCAACACCGCCCGCTGCTGGGAGCGCGCCTCATCTGGACGGCCGATCGAAAGGTCCCAAAATATGCGCCCGGACCGCTTCGATCTGCGGGCACGTGCGCGCGTCTCGACGTGGCTCACGCGCGCGCAGAACCCCCCCGCCCCCCTCCGCTCGCGGGAACGGGTCCAGCCGCTGATCGACAGCAGGTGTGCTCGTCCCGCGCTCGCTAACGAACCGGCCGCAGAATCGCGCGCGCGGACGTGCGGCTGATGGGAGAACACGTCTGCTACCCGCGACGACATCGCGTGCGAGGGGTGCGCCGGTCGCGGTGTGAACCCGACACCGCGGGCACACAAACGAGCTGCGCCGCTCCGCGGCCTGCAGTCTTGCTCAGCGCCGACGCGAAGACCAGTTGTGCACGTGTTCATACGTGCGGAGTACTAACCGAGAGCCTGCGGTGCCCAACGAGAGATGCCGCGGGGTGCGCGCGCGTTCGAGTGGCACAGGCGCACTTCCGCCCTTGGAACTCTTAAAAAAAAAAAAAAGAAAAAAAGAAGGTGCAGCTCTGGCTCAAGAAGGCTTGCGAGAAAAAATATGGTAGGAAAAATGACTCTGTGATTAACCTCGAACTCCTTTAATGATGAGCAAAATGACAATCAAGTTTCGCAGCGTGTCCAGTTCGGCTAGTCTTCGTGTCAAGACGGTGAAAACAAACATTTTTCTTGGAATGAAAATTGTTCTGAAATGAGTGAAAAACACAAGTGAACTGTGATTGTAAAGTAGACAGCATATAGTGAACAGTTGCAAGTTTCTGTCATTCCTGGGCTACAATTGGCTGGTAATGACTAGTACCTTTTAAAGTTACGTCATCATCATCAACTGTCCGGGCCTGTATGGGAGTTATAACTCACACCATTACTGTTTGCATGGCGGCACTTCGGTCGCGGTCCAAGTTTATTAGTCCGCGCTTATTATTAGAAAGGAAGGGAAGAAGGAAATGCAAGGAGGTTAACCAGACTTTGTCCAGTTTGCTAACCTATACGTGGGAAGGGGGAGGGGGAGTGAAACAAAGAGAGAGAGAGAAGACACGAGTCTTGATCGCACTTTCATATGCACTTAGCCAGGTGCAGCATATCTAAGCTCGGGCCCTTAAGTCTCTCGCCTTCAGGTACTGCAAAAGAGCTCGAATGGCTTTCTGGGCTGATGAGCTGTGAGGCCAGGCTCCCAAGACCGTTGCTTCTGTGAATGGCCTATCGGCCAATCTATTCAAGGCACAGGTGGAGAGCGTTTATTATTAAACGTTTACTACACTATTCTGGGTGTTCTACGCAACTCAAAACGGAGTATCGCAATACAGGGTGACCATATTTAAGTTTTATGGCATCTTTAAGAATAGCCTGTTGCAGATCACATAATTCTAGTCCTCGAGCTGGATTATTGAGAGAGACGGACATTTCTTACACGAGAAATCGAAACACATATTAAACTAATTAAGAAAAATCCACTAATTATACTTTGATTTAGTTACTTTGCGGCACATATTGTAATTTACGAATTGTAGCGGGTGCGATTGCAAGGCCTAGCCACGTGGAATGAATTTCCAGAATGGCGCGAGTTTGGAGATATGCGCCATCAAACCTGCACTAAAAAGGCACTGTTGTTCCACTTACCTATCTTTAACAAAATGCTTTTTTAAACATTGAAGCACAAAGCAGGAACGCCTATGTATTTCGCTCCACGCAATGGTAAATAATATCTCGAAACTGGTGTCATCCTGGAGATTCATTTCAAGTGGATACGCCTTGCAAGTTCACCGGCTACAATTCGTAAATAGCAATATGTGTCGCAAAGCAATTATTTAGGAAGTTAATTCAAAACATTTTGGTTACTTAGTTGAATACGAGCTTCGCTTCCTCGTTCTAGTAATGTCCGCCTCTTCGAGTAATTCAGCTCAAGGACAAGAATTATGGCATCTGCCATAGGCGATTCTTAAAAATTCCATAAAACCTGAAAATGATCACACTGCATGTGTGCATACTGTAGACGTATGACAACAATAACAATAGCATATTATTCGCAGTCGTTTTGAGAAACGCAAAAGTAAAGATGGACTAATCAAAATTTACATATCATGCATTAAGGCACAATCGTTATTTTAAAGTTGTAAAATGTTTAATGACAGGAAACAACACGACAAAAAATATGGCTTGCCCATATTCGAGAGTAGATTTAAGCATCAAATGGCTACCGGCAAAGCAGACTGGTTGGATATGGTACTAGGTGCAGTGCATGTTCGCAGCCGCACACCCCACCACACCATACGAACCTGTTTTCAACTGAACCTCATTGCAAGCGTCATCTCGGCCAAACAGCCATCCGCTGCGCGCCGGACGCAGCCGGCTTGGTCACGCAGCGTGGCGCCATCTCTCGAGCCGGCGCAAAACCCGCGCCACGAAACTCACGGACCGCTGGCGTTGCACAGGCAACCCTGTCTCAGCGCCAAAAGACGACAATCAAGTGTACGGTGACATGTATCTGCCTTTTTAACGTCGCTATTGGAAATTACAAATAAAACTTCAGCGTACTAGAAGTTACAGCTTGAGGATATTGCGAACAAACATGAGGAAGAACTAGGAAACAATATTTTTTGTAACTTGTTTGGGCAGTAGCTAGCGTATGTAATGCAGTCCTGTACAAATCGCTAGGAGAGGGAAACCGCATTTCTTAAGCTTCAACTGGTTGCCTGGGTGATCTCGTTCTTTTCTCGCAACTTGCCCTGATGTTCTCGTTTGAGTGCCCGGATAACGGCTCTGGCTTTTGGCTCAAAAGGTCATTTGAAGGTCGCCGACAACGGGAGCTAAAAGCATTTCATGTTTAAAGAAAAGTTCAACAGCACGCTACACTGATGTAACACGTGAAGGCGAAAGCCTGCTGCACACGTGGTAATTAATGCATTAAGTTATACCAAGGGAGGGGTCAGACTCCTTGCAAGACATAACGAGCCACACTGTGAAGTAAACGTATGGCGCTCTAGTTCGACCTCCTCAACGAGACATGCGAGCACTTAATGCACTATCTAAAGGTTCTTTCATTCTTACTTTCTTCGTTCTTTCGTTCCTTCTTTCTTTCATTCTTTCCTTCGTTTCCACTTTCGTTCTATCTTTCTTTCGTTTCTTCATTCATGTTCAGCCATTGCATCTTTGCTTGCTTACAGAGGTAGGAGCCATTCGTGATGATGATATTTTTGTTTCACTGGAGCAGACGCCGCTTTATTCGGGTATGAGTCATTGTAACGAGTCAAAGATTTCGCCTTAATAACCTGATGACATCCAGTCACGACAATGAGGAAGAAGATCAGTTTTATGAAGGTGTTTAATTAGCGATGAGAAAAGTGCAAACTCTGTATACAGTAGTAATAGAGGAATAGAGGAATAGAGGAATAGTGATAGAGGAAACTCTGGCGCTCCGATCGTTCAGCCACCATAGAAATGATGGGTAGCACAATGATTTGCCTGATCTTCTTGCTTGTGGATTCGGACGTCCTTGTGGTTTTATTTGTCGCGCTTTATCTGCCTTTATTTGCCCAAACGTCGATTGTACTTTTTTAATGCAGAAGCTAGGTAATGAGTCTGTGAAAACAAGAAGAAGCATTGCTAAATCCAGTTGGTTCTGCTGGTCCATGCGTCCGTGCCGTAATAGTTTCAATATCGGGCTTCTGTGCTTACAAGTCCTGCGTTTGAATCCTGCCATTGAACATGTTTATTTAATTATTTATAAAGCATTATTTTCTTTAAAACTATCCCTTTGGAAAGTCACGAATCCGATTAAAGTCATAAAAACGAATTTTAAGCAAATCCATGCACTAGCCATCATTCCCACGCAGGCTGAACTGCCATGCTTGCAGCTCCCGTAGACACTAGCGCCACAGTTCCCATTAGTAATTGTATGAAAGGGCACTATAACTTGAAACTATTCCAATATCTTTTTATTACAATCTCCTGATATCAGATTTGCGTAACCGCCAGCGCAAGCATTGGGCTGTGACACGCAGCGTTGCCCGAACAGCCCAATAAAGCACCTCGTTCGTAGGTCACTTTTGCTTGCTTTAAAAACTAATAACATTGCCTGCAGTGAGTGGCTTGTCTCATCTAATTGGCTGACAAGAGACGAGGACCACGCTCAAGGGGAGAGGGATTCGACTGGGCTGAGCCAGTGCATTGAAAATCGATAACCGAATGAAGAGCGTGGTGCCGGCGTCTGCGATTGGTGCGCTTTCCCTTCGGCAGAACGAAGTCGTATACGTGCCGAAAGTGCTCGAAAACGTTACACTGCCATGCAAGAGGTGTCATTGTACGCAAATAAACCCATGCTTTCGGGTAGGTGCGAGTAGGCAGTGCCTGAGTGATATGCGGCAGGAATCTTCTATTACTTTCAGAACGGGGCAGCCTGCGGCTACGCAGAAAAAAAATGCAGTTTTGTTCGGCATATTAGCATCTTTAACGCGTACACGTTATTTTGACGAGGTGAGTTTTCGCGCTTCTGTGACGTCGCGTGACAGACAGGCGAAGTGGGGCGTCGAATCAGAAATAATTATTTTTTTTCTTCGGTCTAATGCGTAATCAGTGTGTACACGTCATATCAGATGGAGAGCTATCACGGTTGTCGTGCCGTCGCGTGACAGACAGATGAAATGTTGGTGGTTCAAAAAAGTTTTTGACCAATCGCGGAGGGCTGATTGCAAAATTGGAATAGGAAAGTTTGGAATAGTTGTACGTTATAGCGCCCCTGCTCCCGCGTTTTGCTAACTTGCGTGAAGTGCGTGAAGAATGCTAATCGCAGTAAAAAAAAAAAAGAGAGAGTATGGGCACCCACCACCCACGAATGTGACCATTGGCGGCACGCTCATAGGCAGCTGCAGAGTCCGGTAGACTTTAGCACAGCAGGGCAAACTTAGCTTTCTGCGTACAACCATTTCGTGGCCAGAAAGCCGCGCGCTATAAATGACTTTGGGTCTCACGACGGTGGAAAAGATATGCAGATCTCAAGCACTGTGGGAATTAATCGAAGCTTCTATTGGTCTTTGCGAAGAACGCTGTTTTTTCTTCAGCGACCATTTGCAACTATTAGAGCAGGCGAACAAGTTGGACGCGTTTTCACCGTTTGGCCACCTGAGTGAATCGACCGGCCATCATTGGTCTCCCCGATCGGCGGTCAGGGGCATGTCACAAAAAACACGTCCAAGACCCATCTACTCCGCGGCAGGCATATATTACCGCTTGCCTGTTTTCGTGGCACACGTTTTTTACCGCTTGTGTGTACGTACCTTTCTGTAACTTCTCATTGCCATTTCCTACTGCACTGTGGGACAGCTAGATTAACCTTGTACGTAGGTGGAGCGAGCAGATGCACTTCAAAGCACGTTGCGTTAGCAGTGTGGATAGCCTATGCACGCTTTAACATACGCAGAAGGCTGTTAATTGCAGTCTAGATGGCATAAACGAGTCTAAACGTGTTTGTGAATTTACACGCGCGAAATAAAATGCGCAGCGTTTGTGGTTCATGAAAACGCGGATGAAAACGCAGTTCCGGAGATGGTTCACCCGTGGGAGCCGAATACACACGGTAGGTTCCGGCGACCGATCTCGTGTCCAAGTTGTCGTCCAAACAACCACATGCAAAGGATTCCAAACAAGTTCCCACAATATGCGACTTCGCATCGGACGCTGGACGAACGTTGTACGGTGGCCGGAGCAATCAGATGGTCGCAGCCAACAACGGAGATTGCACGGACCCTAAACAGCAAGCGCCACTGCAGCGACGGCACCTTGCCGGTGCAATCACCCTAGCCGAGGCGATCGCTTCTATCACCGCTTACGACGGCATAGCAGTCGGCAACTTTTTTTTACACGAAATAGTAACTAAATGTCAAATGTGCGCCCGTTCCGCAAATCAATGCTCCGCAACGATCCGACGACATATCGTCTCCAGGGCGGGAAGCCCACACTGACCGCCTCATAGAGGCTGCTCCGCTGGCTTTTACACAGTTATAGATTTCTTTCAAACTGCGCTCGAAATTCGCTAGCACTCGCTAGCATCCGCTAACCTTCTTTTATGAATTACTTGAAATCCGTTGAGAAATCTGAACGAGAATTTAGATCAAGCATAGTGTCACGACACGTTTTATTCTCAAAAGAAGAGAAAAAAAAATACACTCACGGAAACGCACACACACACAAAAAAAAAAGAAAAAGAGAAAAGAATGTCTAAAGCAGAATTCTTTTCAGATTTTAACACACAAAAATGGCACTCAAAGGTGGCCCATGATATCATGTTCCAGGGAAATGTGTGCCAGGTTCTTGATGAAGGACTTATGGGGAGCCAAGCCCTGCATACAGGGTGGCATGAACTACGGCTATCACCAAGGCAGCACCAAGAGACCCAACGACAGTGGCCCAGATGTTAGCGGCGTGCAGGAGGGGCAATGTCACCAATGCGGCAGCGACCAGCCTGTGGCTCTTGCTGACAACGAGCCTCGTACCCCATACGACCGCAAACTCGTCATCCTGGTGAAGCTTGAGCGCGGCGCACACTACACCAACCACCGCGACGCTCACCAAGAGTGCTATGCTGATCACGACGCAACCCGCCAGGATGCTGACGAAAATGGCGCCGTAGTCGATGAAGAAGCGGTTCACGTTCGATATAATCCGGCTGGTGGCCTTCTGGGCCGACTTCGGAATGGAAAATTTGGTTGCGTCCGCTAAGTCTATCCACGGCTGTGAACGCTTCAGGTGCTGTGAGCCGACGGCACAGCGACCGTCAATGTCCCCCTGTCTAGAAGTGGAGCAGGTGGCTGGGGCATCCCCCGAAGATTTCGGTATGGAAATCCTGAACTCACCGACTTTGCCTTGCTCACGTTTCATGACTTCGAAGTATTTATAACCAGCCGCGGTGCTGGGAGATGATGGCTAAATGGACGGGGTAGCTGTCCTCCCTGGCGGGCTCGCCAGCAGACTGACGTGGCGCTAGCCCAACTCAGAGCTGTCGTGCCACGCGTCACAACACGTTTGCTGAAAAATTCTCGAAGAAGAAGAAGAAGCAGAATCCAGTAGAGAAGGGAAGAGGAAGACGAGTCGTGCTCTACCAATTTTGTGTGTGTGTGTGTTTAAGTTGCGCGATGTATCCTTCTTGATTGATTTTTTTTTTCTTTTGACATTGCTGTGTGTAAATTGCATGCCCGCCTGTATGGTCAGTTTGCCCTGTCTCATGGATATGAGCTATGTTTTGAGATGACGACGACAACGACCTCGACCCGCCTTGTGTTCGAATTTACCCGAATACCGCCAAATTTGGTGTTTGCATGTGATTATATATATATATATATATATATATATATATATATCTTGCTAATTCTGTCGCAGTCAAGTTAATCTGGTGCCTAATTATCAAAAACTTCACATTACCCTGACCCGCCCCCTCCCCCCCCCTCTTCCTTTAATCGCCGGCTTCTTGGCCGATCCCGAGTAGTGGGTAAGCGGCATGAAATGAGGAGCAAGCAAGCAAAAAATCTAACTTATTTTAAAAGTAAACACGTCTCGCCAGTGTAACAGATCGGTGGAGGTATGGGGTAGTTCACCCACAGAACCACATCCACTGAAGCTCCGTCGCAGCAATCGCCTTGCCGGACTTCCCCCTTTGCCATCGGAAATGTCGAGCAACGAAGTTGCTCCGATGACATGCAAAGCCTCGCAATCGCGCTACCTGACGTTGGCACGAGAGAAGTGTGTGTGCGATTGTGGGTTTGATTTTCACTCGAGTACCTACCTAATGTTAACTGAAAGCTTCGTATGAAGGATCTTTATGGCAGTGTGTTCCCTGTTCCATTGCATCGGTTAATATTGCAAGATGGGCGTGAGCAAGCCGTGCTCAAAAGGATTCAAAATATTGTAGATACCGTCGAACCTAACGAGACTTTTCTTCAAGCTTCATACCGGAACGTTGCCTGTTAAAACTTGGTTAGAAGGAAGAGAAATTTATGTACAATGAAAGAACAGGGGCCGTATAACGTAAAACTGTTTCCATCTGTTTTTGTTCCAATCTCCTGACGTCAAATTTACGTAACCGCCGACGCAAACATCGGACGGTGACCCGCAGCGTTGTCTGAACAACCCAACTAAACGCTCTCCTCGTTTACAGGAGGTCAGTTTTGTTTGCTTTCAAAAGGTATAACATTGCCTATATAGAGCCGTTTTTCTTATCTAATTGGCTAACAAGAAGCGAGGGGCACGCTCAAGTGGAGGGGGTTTCGATGGGGCCGAGCCAGCGCAGTGAAAATAGATAACCGGATGAGGAAGGTGCTGCGTCGTCTGCGAGTGGCCCGCTTCCTCTTACTTAGCTTGCGGTGGCTAGTCAAAAATCGCGGCGGCGTGCAATGGAAGGTTCAGAATGTCGCCAAAACAGATCCTCAAGAAAGAAGAGTTGGCAGAGCGAGGTCGTATACGTGCCGAAAGTGCTCGGAAACGTTACACGGCCACGCAAAAAGTTCTACTGTATAATAAACCCATGCTTTCGGGAAGGTGCGAGTAGGCAGTGCCTGAGTGATAAGCGGCAGCCATCTTTTATTACTTTCAGAACGGGGCAGCCTGAGGCTATTCAGAAAAAAGTTCAGTGTCCTTCGGAATATTATTGCATCTTTAACGCGTACACGTCACTTTGACGTGGTGAGCTTTCGCGCTTTTGTGGCGTAGCGTGACAGACAGGCGAAGTGGGCGCAGCTCGGAAAGTTTTTAGCAATAGCAGATGGCTAATGGCAAAAAGGCATCGAATCAGAAATCACTTCTTTTTTTGTCTAATTATGCATAATCAGTGTGTAAACGTCATATCAGATGGTGAGCTATCGCCATTTTCGTGACGTCGCGTGACATACAAGCGAAGTGGGGGTGGCCCGATTTTTTTTTTTTTTTTTACCAATCGTGGGAGGGTGATTGCAGAATTGTAATAGAAGAGTTTGGAATAGCTTTAGTTATAGCACCCCAGGTGTTCATTGTGTAACAAAGCTGAATCTATTGAACATGTATTCGTTCAGCGTAATGTCATTTTTTTAGGACATATTGCAGAGGACCTTTAATAAAAGACGCGCACCTTAACGCACACAGAATTCGTTTTTTGCCACCTCAATGTGATTTGCAACCGTTCGACGTAATTTTTCTTATCGGGCTGTATGCACTCTGGCGTAAACGTTTAGCGTATAGACACAATGACCTTAAAGCTGAATATGTGCATAAATACTTTGAGGAAATGGTCGTCAAAGCGGGTGATGCGTATGCAACGATGGCTTATGACGATTATTTTATGTCAGTGTTTGATGCTGTAACACATAAAACGAGGGTGAAGTGTGATCACTCACATCTACTTTCGCTTGTACCCAAGCAGTAAATCAAGAAAAAAGAAGTTGTGGCCTAACGGTTGGAGCATCGGCATGTTATGCATGGTAGACAGAGGTTCTATCACAGATCTGGGAACTTACTACTGCTAAGCTGCACCCCCCCTCCCCCCCGAAAAAAAAAGAACTTCCGAACAAAAACACAGCAAAAACAAAAGAAAAAAATCTATTTCAACTGTTCAAATCAGCCTTACATGTAAGATGAAAACTCAAATCTCGCATTGCGCTTACAGCATCAATAATGCGCAAGTTATTCCCAGCGATAAATAGTCCATACGCACTGCTTAGCTTTTCTCGAGTCATTCTAATTTCGAGTCATTCTGCTGCGCTCTTCCCCGCGGCTCCCAACGATTGTTATCGAGTAACTGCACGTGGTTTATCTGGGCGCGGTGAGCGCGAACGTCGAGCCAATGAAAGTATTGGAAGAAAGATCAGTAATAGCAGGAATGTTTTCGCCTCCAACCACTAAAGAAAAAAAGAAGAAGAAAAGCTGAAAAAATAGCCAGCTTACTTTCAAGAATGTGCGACCAAGTATCCGTAAGTCTATGTGATGGAATAACATTTTTGTGTGAGTTCAGTAATATATTATTTTAGTGGCAAATCGGTATACATTCTGCAGGTATAACAAATACGACACTGCACTTTGAAGTGTTTTGGAGCTGTTCAGACTCAAGTTTGATTTTCGTGTATTGTCTCTAAGGACGCTAGCCTTATGTCAGCAGGAATTTAATCCACTGAGTTGGCTATGGGGTGCCGCTGCTGAGCAGAGTGCGAGAGCTCGATATCCGGCGGCGAACATCGCATTCATATAGGAGCGGAATGCTAAAATACTCGTGAATCACGTTTTAGGCGCACGCTAAAGAACTCTAGGTAGTTTAGACCCATCTGTAGCCGAAGTACGGCAACCCGTGCTAAGCTGCCGCAGAAAGAGGACATCAATTTATCCGACATATCGTTGCGAGTCATCTGCTATTAGAAGTAATATTTGCAAAACAAGTGTACATTTTTCGAACACGTGACACACGAATGTGAGAGTGAGCGACATGCTGGACCACTGTGCGAGCTCACTTAGGCCACATGTGCGAAGAAAGGGCGAAAAGGCACGCTCAGCGGCTCGCGCCAGTTTGTTTGAATTAGCACATTAGGACTGGCTCTCTTCCAGAAATTATACTGAGACTCCCAAGTGGAGCGGGCTTGTGTAAAACCACACTGTACATTTCCTTATACTCTTCAGACCCAAACAGAACCAAAGTCAAACAAAGTCAGTTCGTATCGCCGACCAGGAGGAGGAGGAGGAGGAAATAACTTTATTGTGTACCCTGCGAGTTGGTGGGGAGGGCCAAAGGCCCCGCCTAGGTGACGGCCAGGAGACCGCCGACAAGGAAGAAAAAAATTCCTTGCTCAGTTGGCACGGGTATATGCTCGCAGTTGCACCTTCATGTATGTCGACAAAGAGCCCATTTCTCCAGTTTGTTCGGATAAAAGCGTCTTCCTTTAGCATAAAGACAGAGATACATCCTTAATATCACATGGCAGTTCGTTGCCTTTCACTTTCGCGACACTTGGTGGCACCTTGACATGTACTAGACCATCTTTTTTGTCGTCGGTGGTCATGCGGTGGAACAACTCACACAAAGCATCAATTTTCCTGAGGACAGTTGTCAACAAAACGTTGACACATTACGTATCTAGTACTGCTTGCATCTAGATTTATGTTCTATTAGAGTACTCTAGCTTATATTTTTCTGGTTTAAACCGATGTCCACGAGGGTGGACATTGGGTCAAAGGAAGCTTGGAACCGTGGGAAGTTCCAATGTTCGAAGTTTCGATAGTTTCGAAGTTTCCATAGTTTTCGAAGCAATGCAGGTAAAAAATGGGTAATGCAAGTCGTGTTTTCGCTTTGGCGGCGGAAGCCTAAATTACGAATTGTGATTTGCGCTTGCAGTCTGTAATTTAGTGCTTCTTGCAGTCTAGTCATTGTACCAGTTTAATCTTTTACCTTAAAATGAGTTATGTCTTCCTTGCAACGCGTCCGTTTAGGTGTTTCTACGGCACACAAGTCATTGAGCAGCTTTTTTCTTTTCTTCTTCCACAACTTCTCATCTTAATCAACAAACATTCATTAAAGGGTTTTGGAAAGCTATTCATACAGCAGCCATTCATTCTTGGCAAACTTATTCGCAACCAAGATTTAGAGCTGTTGAGAGGCTATTCGTACAGTCCTTTTGATGAAAATTAGTGATATTGCGTTTAAACTTACCTAAATTGCCAGTAATACTTGGCTGTACTTTTCTCAGTAGTCAGGGCAAGCATGCTACCTAATGATGCCGAAATAAATATTTCTGCTTTAAATATATGCATCTGCGTTTGACTATTCGATATTCGATTCCATATTCGACACTTACTTATTGTATTCGATTCGTATTCGAAAAAGTTGATATTCGTCCGCGTCTAATTATTACAATAGGCAGCCGTCCAATGTCAGACAGCGCTCACGAACGAAAAGCTTCGTGAATGTTGCCCCAGGTGATCAGCACATTGTAGTTTTAACCCATCCACAAGAAAAAAGTGCAGAAACTTATTGATCTACGGTTGAGCGTTTCAAGTTATTGCAGCTGCTGTCACGACGTCGAGATTTGTCTCATGCATTATCCTTCTAAGCATTGGAACACACAGCTTCTGCTTCACAATTTCTGCCAACCCACCCCCCTTTTCCCACAGGAATAAAGTGGGGAGGGGGCGTTGTCAGAGTGTTTCGATACAGCGTTGCCGCACCTCATATTGGTTTCGCAATTTTTTAAAATCCTTTGATGAAACACTTTTCTAGTTTGCTCGCGGCAGTTCCTACGGGTTCTAAGCCGACAGTCAGGTAGACGGCGCGGCTATTAAATCCAAAGCCATCGTCAGAAAAGCAGCACCTGTCGTCAAAGCCCAAAAGGAGAGCGTGAAAATCGATCGACCACGCGAACGATAAACGAAAGAACCACTTCACTGCCATCGGTCGGGGTACTTTATCAGTTGCTTCAGGTGTATTTGCTGAAGGTTTTCATGTGAGCTCCGCTTGTAGACAAACGGAATAGGCCGCTAAAAAATAAGAAAGCACGGCAAGCGAGAACGGCAGCGCTCGCTGAAATGACGTTGGGACGGACGACGAAAAAAAAGAAGGTCAATGCGGGGAAGTGATTAGCGCGATCGCTTTCGAGTAGTTGTTGACCAATGAAAAATATACAGTCAAATATCGGTTGAAATACTTCCCTAATCGCAATATAAGTATGCCGTTTTCGCAATACTGTATTTTTGAGAGCGGATGTCACGTTCCGGTGAATAGTGTTGTTTTTTTTTTCCACCAAAGCTAGATTCCTTTGCAATTGCATTCTAAATCTGTTTTTTATATATACTGTGGAAGTCGCCGAAAATTTCCTAAAACTAAGATCAAGCAATTCACGACGCGTTTTGTTGCAGCCTTCTGTACGTCTGACAGTACTTAGTATACAGGCACGCACGCACACGCACACGCACGCACACACACACACACACACACACGCACGCACGCACGCACACACACACACACGCACGCACGCGCACGCACACACACACACACACACACACACACACACACACACACACACACACACACACACACACACACACACACACACACACACACACACACACACACACACACACACACACACACACACACACACACAAACAAACAAACAAACAAACAAACAAGCAGCACAAAGTCGGCACATTAAAGAACGAACAAAAAACAAGTGGTGCAAATGGAAAAAGTCCCTTAAGAAGTGTCCTGCAACATGAGCCTAATCGGCAGTGCCTGGCGGCTCCTTTGGATGCTTTTGTGGAGGTTTATTTTGAAAACTGGTGAGCGTTAACCGTCCAATTGCCATAATTACCGCGAGAAAATTCGAGGGCAGATGTCCAACTCTCCTGCACTCTAGCCGCACTTAGTGATTTTCGGAAACAGAAAATGCTCTCTGACGCACAGGTATTTGCCAAAGGTTTTCTTTGGAGCTCCGCTTGTAGACGAACGAGGCGGTTATAAAATACGAGGGCGAATCAGAAAGTCTTTGCCTTTATTTTTTGTAAGCCAATAAGTAGGTACATACAGGTAATTACAAATATACGTACTATTCTACGCACCTTACAGTATTTTTCCACATAGTCCCCACACCAGTTCAGATATTTGTCCCATCGCAGCACTAAATTTGTGGTGCCCATGTGGTAGAATTCGTCCGGCTTACTGTGGAACCACCGTCGGACTGCTGTCTTGGCTTCATCGTTGCACGTGAATCGCTGTTTTGCCAGGAACTTCTTTAGCGGACTGAAAACGTGGAAATCACTAGGGGCGAGGTCCGGACTGTATGGTGGGTGGTCCAGACTCTCCCAGTGAGATGACCGGAGCTTGTCGCGCGCACGCGCGCGGCGACGCATGCGGCCTTCCCGAACGCTCATTGTCATGCAAGTCTTCACGGCCTTTTGCGAACTCACAGCACCACCACCTCACACTTCTCAAAACGAGACACCTTTCCCCATACGTGAACTGCATTTCCCTGTGGATTTCGATGGGCGGTTGTCCCTTGCTTAATAGAAAACGAATCGCACTTCATCGCTCGTAGGCCGTAGACGTGTGAAGCACAACCGCCATCTTCAACAACTGACAACAGCGCCATGCCACGGAGCTACCGGCAGATAAGGCCGGGGCGGTCAAAGAAAGGTCCAGCGCTCCATGGGAATGGATATGTTGACTTCGCATTTATAGCCGTAATTTAGCTAAAAAACAATAGGGGGCAAGGACTTCCAGATTCGCCCTTGTAAGAGGTATTTGTCTCCTGCCTCAACAGGAAGCATTAACAGGAAAGATGTCCCTGCACGGCAGCACGCGGAGAGTGTCTGAAGCATCACTAGAAGACGTCGGGTCGGAGTTTATGTACTCCCATGACGTCGCCCTGTTCACGGTTTGTGCTTGTGAGCTCTGTAGAATCAGCGGCTA
The DNA here is from genome assembly GCF_050947875.1 of Dermacentor variabilis. Classification (NCBI taxonomy): domain Eukaryota; kingdom Metazoa; phylum Arthropoda; class Arachnida; order Ixodida; family Ixodidae; genus Dermacentor; species Dermacentor variabilis. The sequence continues at coordinate 228,724,070 of NC_134568.1, forward strand.
CACATTTACGTGCCTTATACACACTGTACGGTGGCGAAGACTTGCCGGGGAAACCAAATACGTAATACGGAGCAGGGGCGTGAGCCATGCCGATGACCACGATGACACCAAGGGACCGCACGTCGGCGGACAAGATGTCTGCCATGGGCAGAAGAGGCAGTGCCACCAATGCGACCGCAACCTGTCTGTTCTTTCTGAGCATCAGCCTCGTGCTCCACACGACCACGGTCTCGTCGTCCCAGTGCATCTTGAGGCCGGCGCACACAGCACCAGAAGCCGCGACGCTCACTACGACTGCAACTCAGGCCCTGACGCAGCCTGCCAGGATGACGACGACAAAAGCGTCGTAGTTGTTGTGAAAGTGGTCCGCGGTCCATTAAATCTGCCCCCCCCCCCCATAATTTTTTCGTGCGGTTATGCACCACCGACCAAAACAACCCCAGGCGCCGGAAATCGTTACGGATTTTGTCTAGAATGTCTTTTTCATGCTCGAAAAGACATTTCGGCGCGACCACTGCGAACTCGGGCTGCATTTCGCGGCAACGCCCATGCACCGGGAGTCACATGACGCAAGCAGACGCCTCCGAGCACAAAGTTTCAAGGGGGTTTTGATGGCGAGCGGGCTCGTCGCGGCACCTCGTGTAGGCCTCGGAACCTACGGAGGCCATGGATTTCAATTCTAAAACATTATGGGTGTAAAGTTCTCATAAACTATTGATGCGAAAGGTTAAAATTATGGGGTTTTACATGCCAAAACCACTTTCTGATTATGAGGCACGCCGTAATGCAGGACTCCGGAAATTTTGACCACCTGGGGTTCTCTAACGTGCACCTAAATCTAAGTACGCAGGTGTTTTCGCATTTCACCCCCATCCATGGCCGGGATTTGATCCCGCGACCTCGTGCTCAGCAGCCCGAACACCATAGCCACTGAGCAGATACGAAATGTGCATTGACATTTCTAAAGTCGTGCTTTAGATATTCAATTGCGGAATCTTGTGGGTTTAACGTTCTTATAAACATTCGACGCCAAAGGTGAATTGACTTTTCTAAAGTCGTACATCGGACCATGCTACGGGACAAGCCAAAGCAACGCACTATCAGGCAAGTTGACAACGCACGCAGCGAGGTCCGATCAGACGAAGCGTTGCGGTGGTTAATTTGTACCTTCATCTCACGGAAAAGAGTATCAACATTGTTTTCATCTGCGCCAAAGCATCTGTGTCAAGACACTAAAGCCAGCAAAGGTTCTTCGTTTGCGGAAAGTAATGAGCCACGGGACTCTTCAGTTGCCGGATACTCTTATTATATGATTGCGATAGCAGTTATACGGAAACTCCAGGCACATTCCTGCCGTCGCCGTCAAGTTCCGTTAAACGCCAAGGGCGATAACTTCGTCACCGCGCGCAGCATGCTGTATGCGCGAGTGAAAGCGTAAGGGGGGGGGGGAGCGCGTGGATGTGCCGACGATGGTGACTCAGTCTTAGATGCGCAAGGGAGAAAAGTGGGGAGGAAGTGCGCTGCCTTCCGTCGCGCGCGATGCATCGGGGAATGTGGGGGAAAGGGGGGGGGGGGGGACGGGCCCAACTATTCCGGGATCTGTGAATCTCTGATTGCGCAACATGCTTATCTGCCTTGTATGACGTATTATATAAAGTGACATTTGCTTAGATACGTAGATTTATTGGATACTTATACGTATATTTACGTATTTTGTTGCGAGGCTTTGTGTATACGTGCAGTGAACTTTGTTTCCAGCGACAATTTATGCGCTTTATCGAGCTGTACCTTCGTATTTGTAATGTATATTTTGCAGAACTCCTGCTTTTTATATGTGCTCTCTGTTGCGACTATAATTTCGGTGCAGTTACTCACAATAGACGACCGGTGACAGCTGGTCCTGCGCAATACATTGGAACGAAGGACAGTGTCATTGAGATTTTTCCCTGGCCGTTGCATATGTACAAAAAATGTAAACAAGGTTCTTGAATGACAAAGTTTTATTAAAATATTTGTCCTCAACTTGTGGATTTCATGGCCTTTACGTTTTTCATAGCAGTGGACTGCAATGCTTTGCTGGTTTCGAACTTATATATATCTAAACTTCCTGTGATATTTTTTTTACTTATTAAGTAGACAAAAAATATCGAAGCATTGATATCAGTTATTTCTGGTACAGTTCTTGGGACACACGAATATATTCTTTTATGAAAAAGTAGATATTTTACTTATCATGACAGTGCGTAGCGTTCAAAAATTCGTTTGCATCACCTTTGGCAATGGCAATACAGTTATTATTCATGTATTTGATCCCTCGACAAGTTCTCTATGGAAGGGACCGAGCTGCAACCTGAGACTCCCCCCCCCGAACGAAATTTCTGGCTACGTACGCCACTGGTGGCGTCCTTGCACTAGGCCACGGTAAGAGGGAAGTCAAGCTTGTCGTTCCTTGAGTGACAATCGGTTTAATTGTACTGTGACTGAAAAAGCATTTCTTTTGCGACAGAAATGCGTACATCTTATTTTGGAGGGTGCAATTCATGCATAAGTAGCATAGCTAGCGGAGCGTACGGGGAAAGAAATAGAAATTGGAAGACGCTAAAGCTTCGCCCTTTAAGAGCGGAACGCGATAGCATTCAATGATGCCCGACTGCTTCTCACGCTTCCCGGCAAAGGCAGCTTATTTAACAGTTATGTTTACGGTTTACGAACGCGATGCCCGAAGGCGAGTGGTCGAGCTTTCTGGTAGAAACGCGGCCTCTTGCGTGGGCAGCGGATGCGCCGAGGCGAGCGCCATCTGGATGGTGTTGTTGCAAGGAAGCGAGTGGGCCGCGCCGCTCTAGGAATGGTAGAAACGCTGGAAAAAAGGGTTTATATATGAGCTTTCACGGAGCAGAATTTTGTTTTCTGGTATATTCAAATTACAATCCGATGCTATCATGTCTTAAGGTTGTGTTTAGGTTGTACTTTACGATTTTTGTAGCGCATCTTACTCTGAGGAATTCAATTATTTCAGTTACGCTTTTGCGCCACGCGGAGGGCCTGCGTGGTCGTGGTTCGGAATGATTTTTCGCCAAACAACATCCGACGCAAGACGCTGCCACCGGATTTCTTGCGGCACGGGGCTCTTAACGCTATTGCGTTAAAACGAGCGCGGGCTCCTCCGTCCAGATGTTGCTATAGGTATTTCATAAAAGCGCGACGCTTCTAGTGTTAGCACTATCTATCTTTGGAATGACTAAGGCGAGTAATGCCATACTATCACAAAGTGCAGTCGTAGATATGTCCGCTTTTAGAAAATGGAAGGTCATTACGCGTGACAGAGCCATTCGAGATGATGAAACAACAAAAACACTCTTTATGGTTCATGTGTAAGAATGTAGACAGCTTAAAGGGCATCGAAATTGGCGCTAGGCTTCGTTCGGAGATGAAAGGTTTCGAGAGGCTACCTCATGTGTTTTGGCAAGGAAAAAAAAGTGTTTCTCTGTATACTGCATGTCAACACGCCACAATCACGCTGTTCGCGGCAGTTTCTGAGCAAAAAACGAACCAATTAATCGCATACTTAGTACGGAGCTGTTGTAACTTGCTTGCACACACTTCAACTCACTGAGAACATGTTCACAGTGAGTTGAAACGCTTTACGATTGGTGAAGCTATTTGAGAGAACTCATTTGCCCATGTGTAAACCTTAAGACGGCCGAAAAGACAGAAATTCGCTCCAGACTTGGAAACGTAGCAAAAAGAGGGCCAAAATTTAAAATTACATTCCCGGGTATTGCGCGCCAAAGCCCCGATCTGATTGTGAGGAACGCCGTAGTGGGGGACTCCGGCTTAATTTTGACCACCTGGGGTTCTTTAACGTGTACCCAATACCCGATACGCGGGCCTTCTTGCATTTCGGCTCTATCAAAATGCGGCCGTCACGGCCGGGATTCGAGCCCGCGATATCATGCTTAGCAGCGCAACGCCATAGCAGCTAAGCCACCACGGCTGGTCAGAAAAAGGCTTGCAAGGACTTCAGTGGATAGACACACGAATATTGTACGCGGGCCCACTAATGTGATTATTTGTGTTCTCTGCACGCGGACTGAGAGCTGCATGTTCGGTAAAGCTTTGCTTCTTAAACAAAAAAAAAAACTCGACGGGCGGGCCAGGTATAGCACGACATTGCTGACTTTGCAACTTTATTAATTTCTTATGGTTCAGTCTTTCCAGTTTTACGTGGTCATTCTTTACTTTCTACGCTCAGTTCTAAGGTGGCAATTAAAAGTTTTTTTATTATTATGCTGGTGCACATCAGTCAATGCAAAATGTAGCGTTCATTTGCAAGTTTGCGTAGCGCTTTGAACACGTTTGCCTTAACACCAATGGCCCTTATAACGCTGCCGCTGCAACAAAATAAGGACGCAGCATATTGAAAAAGAGAGAGAGAGAAAAAAGGAAGGAGTGGGAGGCAGCAAAGCGGTATATGTGCGACCTAAGAAAAAACCAAGGCGTGACACGTCGTCGATGTCTTGTCCGAAGCTCCAAATGGTAGGCTTTTACCGATGAGCGCAACCGTAGAGGCGGGAAATTCAGAAGCCTCGGCCCGGGAGTTGCGTGACCGGCGGGGAGGGACGCCTGGGGTTTTCCCAGGTGAAAAAAAAATATGAAAAAAAGGACAAAGGCGAAAGGGAAAGGAGGGAGGGAAAAAAGGGAACGCCTTGATGAGGATCAATGAACGCCCCGAGCGCAGGTACGTTGCGGCTGCAGCGGCGAGAAGGGGAAAGCGGCGCACGACGGCTCTGCGGGCGCCCTCTGCAGCCGACCCAGGGAAGCCCGAATTGGGCTGGCAGCAGCAGCCCCCTCCCGCTCTGCGCACGGGCGGCCACGGTGTGTGTGTGCGGATCCCGTGAATGGATGCATGCACAACACCGGAGCGGAAGCCCCGGCTTCCACTCGGCGCCATCTTGAGCGATTCTACCGCCTCTGGAGCGGCACCAGTTAGCTTCCAGCTCCGCAGTCGGCTGGGCGGTTCGCACGCCCAACAAACCAGAACCCGTATTCTCTAGCACCGCCGCGTTCTGGTTGCAACGAAAACGAATCGGGAGAATTCTTGGCAGTGCAGTAGCTCCGAAGAATGCTAAGGTTTGCGCGATACAGTTTGAAACGCGAGCGAGCACGGCAAGCGTAAGAAGCAAGGTCGAATTTCGAAAGTATATGCATGGGCATCGTGACTACAGCAGCGAGGTATGTGATAATTGATGGACTCCGCGGCCATTGTACCACGGCGCAAAATCTAGCTCCACTTTTTTTCTCGTCTATAAATGCATCATCTGCGATGGAGAGCCCACGATTAGAGGTGCATCCTTTCCATTTTGCTGGCCCCAGGGCGCTCTGCGAATGAAAAAGGAAACATTTCCAGCGCCTCACGCGAACCCCTCGTTGCACTAAGCGGTTCAAGAAAATGTAGGTGCTAATCGGGCTCCATGGACGTGCCCTTCTTCAGTCGCCTTTCTCGATATCTGCACCGCACCAAGTGATGCTTCTTGTGCGCATAAGCTACCCCGCGTGTTCTTCGCAGCTCTACGAGGTGAGATTAGGAGCGACGTCGTGCTCGTATAAGGACAAACGGGCCGCAGTGGCCTATTGGCACCGCCAGCGCTCACATGCGTTTCGAGTGCCCAAAGACACTTGGCTTCCACGCTGCGCACAACGCCCTCGCAGCTCGGGTTGAAGCGCGAGCAGCAACCGACCGGGGTCCGGGCCCCGCCACGCCGCCAGCAAACGGCGCGCCGGGCTGCGTAATGACTCGCAGGGCGCCTGCTTCGCGGCCGCTCGTGGACTGTGCGCGTGTGCGCGCTGGCGAGCGCTCGGAAAGCGCGCGCTCTGCAGCGATGTGTACACTTGCGCCGTTGCGTGGAACGAGCGCCGACGGAGCTGCGTGCCCTAATTGGCTTCAGCGGCAGCCGCCTGCCCCCCGGTCGCTGCAGAGCGGGCCGGTGGGACGGGCGCCGCCGGATCGCTCGGTGTTGGCCGAAATCTATCAACGTGCACCGCGTGAATGTGCGCCATTACTGCGCCCGTATTTACACGACTCGAAGCTCGGAAATGACCCAACTGGGCTTCACACCAGCCGAGAAGTGTTCCTATTAGGGCGAAACGAGAGCTTATAGAGAAAAGAAATATCAAAGCAATAAATAATAAGACTCTGGCATAGCCTCTGAATGCCCAACGTTTACAAGGAGAATATAATAAAACGTTGCTCTATTTACTTGTATGCACATTCAGGTAGCTTAAAACTAATTCCGAAAAGGGTTTTCATAGATTCAACTTTTGTCATGTAACGAGGCGAATTCTTTTCGGAGCCGCTTCTTTTTTTATCATTTTAAGATAGACAGGTAAACTCGCTGATGTATTCTCAGAAACTGCGACCGAACGAGAACGGTGGGTCTCAGGTAGACGGAACAGATTGCTCCGTAGATTCAGCAATATCCAAAAACCACGCATGAGGGAGGCCAAATCTCGGCCAGTATAATGTTAATCTTTTCGTTCGCTTATATTCTGTTCTGCAAATCTGGCGCGCCGACTGCTTACGCAAAATATATAGCGACAACAGTAGCAGAACACCGGTCGAGTCAATCACGAAAGGAGCCAGTTTTAGAAGAACGGTAACTAAAGTGTAGAAAGATACCAATAATTGTACGAGCCTTGCCTATATTCGAACCCCTGATAATAATCAGTGGTTTTTAAGCGTTCTGTAATTGGAGTTCACATCTACTCATAATTATAATGTTGATAAACGTCAATATTATGATTATTAAGAGAGAGAGAGAGAGAGAGACCGAAGGAAGCTATAGAGGAAAGGCAGGGAGGTTAACCAGAGGGTAAGATCCGGTTTGCTACCCTACGCTGGGGAGAGAGGGGAGGGGGAGGTAAAGTGATAACAAAGTAGAGATAAAGAAAGAAAGGAGCGTAGACATACAATCAGAGTCGGTCACTGTCGCCGCATACTGCCACCGCACAGCACAGTAGTACTTGCAGCACTATAGACATCTGTTCAAGCTACAGCCGCTTGTCCAATTCTGTCGCCCTCAAAAACCGCAACAGTGCCCTCGCCGCCCTCTGCTGCGATGCCGCCCCCCCCCCCCTTGTGATGGCGGCATTTTAATATAAGTTCCCCTGTGAGAAGACTTCGGTCAAAGCGCGCTATCGCGATTGCGAGTGATCGTCTCTGTAAATTATAGCGAGGACAGTCACAAAGAAGGTGTTGAAGAGTCTCCTCGTTACCACAGTCATCACACGAGGCGTCGTGGGCCCATGCGATTTGGAAAGCAAAAGACTTAGTGAAAGCCACCCTTAGCCATACTCGACAAAGCAGGGTAGCTTCGCGACGGCAGAGTCCAGCTGGAATGCAAAGGCGTAGAGAGGAGCCAAGGTTGTGGAGTCGGTTGTTTTGAAAACTTCCTGCGTTCCACAAGGAGAACGTGATATCACGGCTGAGCATTCGAAGTTTTCTAGCGGCATCTGTCCTTGATAACGGTATCGGCTCCTCTTCGTCCCCTTGAAGAGCCGACCGAGCAGCGTTTTCGGCGTGTTCGTTCCCTATGACTCCGCAGTGACTTGGAAGCCATCGAAATGTCACGTGGTCACCTTTCTCAGTCAAGGTTTATGATTATTAGGTGTTCTGTTCAGACTACCGTTGACCCAACAACGTGATACTATTGCTATAGTATAATTGCTACACTTATCATTCTGCCCTTTCTTCGGCTCTTCAACACGCATCATTACTGCTTACAGCACGCGCTAAAAACACGGACACAGAAGAGAGACGAAACGCGAGCGCTTCTGTGTCCGTGTTTTTGGTGTGCGCTGTAAGTAACGCACATGTGCCGACTCACCCAGCTGGCTACCGTACTCTTCAACACGCATCCATTATTGCCGTATGCAGCTGTCGCTGTGGTTCTTACGCACTTTGTGGAGCTCACTGGTGCTCATTGTGGTGCTCCATGGTCATTTGCTCCTTCGCCAAGTTGCACATTATATTTTTTCGACTTCGAAAAAAAAGTATAGATAACTGTGACAAAAGTCGGCGCTACACGTTCTAGAGCCTAGAATGTAGCCCTCTCAAACGCGTTATCAAAAAACCATGTCCGCACTCAGGCAATGCAAGCTGTATAAAGGGGTGACTTGTCCAGACATCCAGCGTAAACCAGAGCAAACCATGTTTGCTTGCTTGTGAACGGTTGTTAAGACTGCAAGACGCTCAGCGGTGGCAACTGAAAAGGATTAGGCCTACGTAGAAAGCCCATTGAAGTGGTCTCATGCCACAATTTCTAAGGACAACAAAGCTGGCTTTAGCCTGGTTCGCGTTGCTGCCCGTGGGCTTGTGCTGTCGTCGTGTGTGACCATTTTCCTATTACCTTTTCTATAGCACCTTCTCCTCTAGTGTAGGGTAGTAAGCGGAATCTTCTATTCTGGTTATCATTTTCTTCTAAAGCGAATTTGCCTCGTTTTGGGAATTTGGCGTTCTTCGTCTGTTCTTCGCCGGATATAATTGTCGATATTGCCGTGTAGTGTTAGTTTTCGTCGTTAGCTGTGTAGAGCTACATTAGTTCGTCAAGAGCAAACAATTTTTTTCTTTGTTTCGTGAGCCAAAATATAAAAAAAGCATTTTTTTTTTTTTAGTTTGAACAACAGACTTTATAGACTATACGACATGGTTTGGTTCACCTCTGCTAATACTGCTAACCAATGTTCGGGTCTCATTTCCTGGCTATACATTTATGATGCTGTCGGCAGTGGCCGTCAGAGTGCTAACTATTTTCTGGTATTTTATTTCATCATCATCATCATCATCATCAGCCTGGTTACGCCCACTGCAGGGCAAAGGTCCATCCCATACTTCTCCAACAACCCCGGTCATGTACTAATTGTGGCCATGCCATCCCTGCAAACTTCTTAATCTCATCCGCCCACCTAACTTTCTGCCGCCCCCTGCTACGCTTCCCTTCCCTTGGGATCCAGTCCGTAACCCTTAATGACCATCGGTTATCTTCCCTCCTCATTACATGTCCTGCCCATGCCCATTTCTTTTTCTTGATTTCAACTAAGATGTCATTAACTCGCGTTTGTTCCCTCACCGAATCTGCTCTTTTCTTATCCCTTAACGTTACACCTATCATTCTTCTTTCCATAGGTCGTTGTGTCGTCCTCAATTTGAGTAGAACCCTTTTCGTAAGCCTCCAGGTTTCTGCCCCGTAGGTGAGTACTGGTAAGACACAGCTATTATATACTTTTCTCTTGAGGGATAACGGCAACCTGCTGTTCATGATTTGGGACTGCCTGCCAAACGCACTCCAGCCCATTCTTATTCTTCTGATTATTTCCGTCTCATGATCCGGATCCGCCGTCACTACCTGCCCTAAGTAGATGTATTCCCTTACGACTTCCAGTGCCTCGCTGCCTATTGTAAATTGCTGTTCTCTCCCGAGACTGTTAAGCATTACTTTAGTTTTCTGCATATTAATTTTTAGACCCACTCTTATTTTATTTTATTTATTTACGAGCGCATATTGTGCATTGTCGTACGCGGCAGATCCGCGGAGGCGATGATGGTCATGTTACCACCGGCAGGGTGAGCCCGGCATACTTGGCCGGCGATCGCCCTGCCTGAGCGTCTCTTTCTGTGTCATAACTATCTGTCATGGTGAGTCGATCAACCCAGTCTTTCGCAGAACTGTGAGCAGAATGCGCGCCACTCCCTTGCGGTCCTTGACGGTGCAAGCAGGCGGGAAAGTGTCCCCAAGGAGCACGAACCCCGGCCTATTACTCCGACACATAGAGGTGCGCGCGCTGTCCACTTGCCCAACCGTGCTGTGTTTTCCACGCAGTACAGTGAACTAAGCGCGCCCAGCGTCCCCCGTGTCTCGACCATCATTTTGTTTTCCACGGTTCCCTGTCGGCGCTGTCCCCTTGTATACAGCGGCACTCTGATGCGAAGGCTATTGTTGGTGTGTGCATCGAAAATAACCGTCATTGAAACGCACCCATAACGCTGGTGATCCGTTCTATCCACGAAACTGCGCCGCGTCTGCGGGGGAGTTCGCAGTGCCCTGGCACAATAGTTTACGCTAGGCCGGCGCTAGTTCGCAACAGTGAATCAGCGTACTAAGCATTTTGCAGCTACGTGCGATGCGATCGCAAGGGCTGCTTTGTTGCACCATAATTACCGCCGTCTTCGAGAAACCGCATATCGTAATCGCCCACAGGCGCGTCGCCCCCAGGTGCAACAACCACGATGTCTGTGGCGTCCCTAGACGCGTCGTATAGAAGGGAAATCGCGTGCGAAGGCGTCATCAACAGTGCTCGAACAGTGAACGTATCCGGCTGGAGAACGTTTCGTGATGGCGAATTGTCTCACCAGGACGTCCTGACGAAGACAGGTCCCCAGGTGTCGACAAGTTGGCTCAAGCCTGAGCCATCCCTTGTTCGACACCACTGTCGGTCACTTCCTGCCGCTACCTTTCTGCGAACCCCTGTGCCGTGTGCAGAAAGTATTTCACGCAGAGTTCAGGACGATTCCGCTGATTTTGGCGGAGCAGCCCGGCCAGCTCCATGAAGTGAAATTGGCTCGCTTGAGATCCGCTCTCTATATGCAATTGGAAGACGCGGCCTGCGCTTCCGATTTGCCGTCGAAACAGACTTGCTTCAATACGAGTAGCAGTTAATGGCGCACCTGGGGTTGTATTAAACAAGGATTATTTTCCATCGATTCTGTACTTATCACCCATCGCAATGATTTACCGATAGCGGCGATAACATAGGCGTCGCGTCCTGCTACCAGCCAATGACGAAGGACATAAATAATGAAAAAAAGAAGAATGAGAACCATTCCACTCTGTCAAGATGGAATGGCACCGAAAGCTGACGACAGTCAGAGCTCTCAAACGAAAACCAAAATGTTTTCGCTGCCATTCCACCTTCACGGAATGGAATGGTTGCACGGGCTCGCTATTGTCGTTTTCGTTCAGCAACGCGAGAACGTTCTTCGTCGGTGGTCGTTTCGCGCTAGCACCGTTTACATTCTCGTTGCTGCACCCTCCAGCGCTCCTCGTACGCATGTTGTTATTCGGGTGTACGAACTATACGTGCCCGCCCCGCCGATAACGCAGCTGTTTTTAGCGCTGATACCTCTCCTGCTTATATACTGCGATAACCTTGACGTCACGCTATTTCTCACGGCGAGCGTTCTAATCTGTTCCGTATTTTGACATCTGCGCCGCCTCACTGCACCCGTACGTGATCACACATAAAGCAAACAATGAGACCCATTGTGTATGGGTTTGGTAGGAATCGCTAAGTCTGTTTCTGTTGCTGGACACCGAAAAAAAAAAGAAAGAAAATACGGAAGGTTAGTCATATACAGCTTTCGGTGTAAAATTACATAATACAGATCATGATAGACTCAGAATATACCATTATAATTCACTATTAGTATAGTGAAGCCATTGGGCGTCGACGGGCATTTTCCTGGCCACGCTAGTTGTGAGCGCATTGGGCTGTTAGTGAAAGTAAGGTGCCGGTGTGACTTAGTGATCTTTACTGCCTGTGTATTAATATTTTTTTCTAAGAACATGCAGCTGGAAGGTATTAGCTATTGCTGTAAAACTTTTTTTCCTCACCTGACTTTAAGGCCAGATAACCAAAATGAGTAAACAGTTTAAAGCGCTTGCCGCCGGTGCATAATATGAACATCGATGCCACCGCATGAAGACAGGCGTTTATCGCTTTAGTACCACATGGCAACTCACACCAAGTTAAACCACGGCGAGCGGACAGAATTCTAACGTCATGACGTACTACGCAAATCATTACACACGACAATCCAAGCGTCTGGAGTAATGAATTAATATCGCTTTTTCCCCCATCAGAATACGCTGCATTAAAATAAAACTTTATCCCACGTTTCAATGTAGTAAATGAGAGTTAAGACCAAGAACCGCTGTGCAGCATGTTAGATTTGCGAGAGCATTGTCCATTTGCCTTTTGGTTGACATAACTACTATAGCATAAAGCCGGGCTTAGTTGGATTTCTGATATCTAATAAATTTCCAGCGCTTCGGAAGAAGCAGAAAAATTCAGGGAGAAAAGAGAACAGTACAGGGAGGACGCACTGCTCTTCAACTGATTTTAATTTCGGAAAGTACACCCACACGTCACGCGGTAGCAGACGATCATACCTAGAATCGTGGCGCATGCGTCAAGCCCCTCGTCACAGACGTGCATCGCACACCCGTGCTCTCATCGCGCAGTGATCGAGACAGAGACAGCGCCATAGGCGCCGACTACGGGGGTGCTCCGGGGCTCGAGCCCCCTCCGGACTCTGACGGGGGGGGGGGGGGGGGGGGGGGGAGTGGAGGCTGCTGCGCCTCGGCCGAAGTAACCCGTCGCGTTTGGTGTTAGTTGGAAACAAGCAGTGATAGCTGTTGTCTTAGCCTAGATAAAGTGCACGGATGTTTTCTTTCTTTTTCTTTTTTTTTTTTTTTGCTGCAAACCCTATCGCCACAAAAGCGAATTGACATCATCGGCGCAAATGTTTAAAGTTGCGTTTTGTTTCGTCCCAGTCGCCATGTGTTTCTCTAAATTTACGCCGGTGCTATGATCGGTCCCATCTTCGTCGATCACACGCTAAACCGGAAAGCATTGGATGAACGAAATACTGGAAGGAGTGGTGGATGAGTTTCTCAGTGAAGTCCCGCTATCACATCTACCACTTACGTAGTATCAGCAAGGTGGGACACCAGCACACAGCAGCAGCCGAGCACAAAACTGGCTGGATGCGACTTCTTATGCGAAATTGGCCGGCCAGGCCACCTGCCCTCTCTACACTCGATTTCTTTCCTTGAGGTTATGTGAAATATCGTGCTTACATGATCGAGACGTACGTAAGATTAGCTCAGGGCAAGGATAACGGATGTCTGCCGTCCAATTCCAGCGTCGGTCGTCAAGAAAGAGCCACCGAAGATGTGATGAAGCGAACTCAGTACTGCGTAGCTGCCGAAGGAGGCACCTATTCTAACATGTCCTCTAGGCAGTAACTGGTGTTCAACGGCGCTTACGAATTCATAGATAATAAGGGCACACTCAAATCTGATGTATTTCCTTAGTTTGTTTTTTGTGCGGGCGTCCCGAATGCAGATTCGGCTCACTTAGAAGTGCTATATTTACTTCCTTGAATCCATCGGTTTTGCCTTTTCTGTACACGTGGGTGGCTTCCCAGTCTGTTTATTTCCCTTTTATTTTTTCCCACGACCGTCATTTTGCAGTACGTATACACTCTCATGAAAAATAAAACCGTCCCTTTAACTTGAATCGGGTCCGAAGCAAATTTCTGGCGCGAAATATAGCTGCGCGATTCGGTGCGAGCGAAGCTGGAATTTCGAAACATGCTATGCGTAATGTAATGCTTTCGCGTTCCGTGCGTGGTCAGAGCGGCGCTTCGACCGCGTTATCAAGGGGCTTCTGTTATCAATGGGGTCAGACGGCCTTGAGATATGGATAATAAGTGTGACGTAGAGAGGAAGGAATATCTGCAAAGCCGCGAAACCTGCTGTTGGTGCTCCTTCCGTACCATAATTAAGGTGAAGCGCTGCCTCTTCGGGTTTGCGACAGTCAATGCAGTTGCTTTCAATGAGCTTATTTGAGGGCGCTGCTTTATGATGCGGGTGGGAGCATAGCCACGTGGTATTTTTCATATTTCGTGAAGTTTGTTTGCCAGTTGGAAAAAAATTGCACGCAATACGTCGCTGAAAACACCGCAGTAAGATGTCATTCGGGAGTGCCTGGGTGTGCCTACAAATGCCTCATTCACACTTTGATAATTAGGACAGTACTTCTCGAATTAGATGATTAATTTCAATAGCCGAATTAAATTTCAGAAAGGAAAGAATTAATGGTGGCTACTTCACTGTAATGGAAACAATATGCAGTAGTTTTCTTCGAGCAACGCAACTGCTCTTACCTTATGTCTTGGTGCATGATAGTTGGGGAACACTGTATAATTCACTCAGTAACTGAAATGAGGCCAAGCCGGATTCACTCGAAATCAGAATCAGCAGCAGTCACGCGCAGCAGCGCTTATACTCGGACTCAGAGAATAAGAAAAAAAGACAGAGCAAGGCTGTAGTTTCGCCGGAAACGCGAAGCAGTATTAGTGATAGCGAAGCATGCGCCAATTACACGAAGGTAGATTACACCACCGAGAGACGCCAGATTCTTGGTGGTGGGAGAGCACTCAGGCTGTGAAATTGAACTGTCTCTTACTATGAGGTCTTCTAAATTCTTATATAAGGCCGTCACAGTGAACAATTCTTGGAGGTCCCACGAAGTTTCTTCAAGTGCAAGAATATATATATATATATATATATATATATATATATATATATATATATATATATATATATATATATATATATATATATATATATATATGTGTGTGTGTGTGTGTGTGTGTGTGTGTGTGTGTGTGTGTGTGTGTGTGTGTGTGTGTGTGTGTGTGTGTGTGTGTGTGTGTGTGCGTGTGCGTGTGCGTGTGTGCGCGTGTGCGTGTGTGTGGGGGTAGCAAAGCTGGTTGCCCCCCACCGGGGGAAATTAAAACTTACCGCCTATGGACAGCGCTGGTGCATTTATAGTATCCATTTATGATGTTGTAAGCCTCAAGAATCAATATGCATTTGTACGTCTTTGTACTTTCTCATAATAACGTAAGTACGAGCGTCGTCCCTGTCCTGTTCTTTTATACTCTTTGAACTTTCCTTTCTTCCGAAGCGTTGGAAATTGAAAGTATCGTCATTTGAAAAAAGTGAAAGTATCCTCATTTATTTGGTGCGGTTTAATTATATTTCCTTTTCAGCGCTTCCTCTGTGAATGTTGCTAAATGTGTGCTTGATAAGCCAGTACTTAAGCAAGTATTGTACGCAAGTCGTAGCCTGCTCCATTTATGCCAATAATAATAAATGTAATAGGTATTCTAAAGCGTCCACAATTAGGTGCTTTTGAGTGTAAGGCGCAGATTTTTCAAGAAAGCAAATATTATAGTTCAGCGGCATGCAAGACGTGTCTCACAAAGATTCAGGCTGATCCCCAGCTACGTACCACTTCGAAAGGCACCCGCAACACCCTCTTCGCCCTTTCCTCCGTTGGTCATTCACGGAAAACATACGATGACGTATATTTCGCTCTTCTCCATATGAGGCATGGGGAACAGTGAAAATGCTTTCTCCCGCCGATTCGTTCACTTGCTAAGAAAGGCACACAGCGTGCACTCGTCGGCGCATATCCGCCGATGATTTTCGCAAGCATATCGGAAACGATGTTCGACAAGCACGGGCGACGTCTTGGCAGGCGCGTGGAATAACTCATATGCTGTATACACAAGTGGTAATGAAAACAGCAACGGGCTGTTTCCGTATTGTTTATGAGCCAATATTACCGACTTAAGTTGTAGCCATTAATTTTATATATATACGTGCTTATATACCTCATCGTGCTGACATGGCACACTGAAATGCTTTCCAGATACTGTTCAGTGAAACAACCACTCAAGTAAACTGCGCGCGGACCACTGGATTCAAACCCAAGCCCTAAGCGCCGGAGTGCCCATGCATCGGCCACTTGGTCACGCCACCGACACGATATTTTTAGTATAATTAAAGAAAATAAACATAGTAACCTTAATCACCGTATGATGATGACAGCCGCTTTTTTTTTCGCTTAGTAATAAATATGCAACATAAATAAAAAATGTAAATTTGGCACAAAGAAAGTTCTGCGTGAAGCAGTGGTGACCCTCCTCGATCTCGCCTGACGAAATGTAGAATATAATGTGCAACGAAGCAGGAACCAGCTGCACTGTCCCAGAAATTATAATGCTGGCACAAGTCAAAAGTATATGTTTGCAAAAGATCATGGCGATGATGATATTGATGATGACGGCATTGGGATGAAGCTATTGTGATGACGGCATTCTGACGACTCAAAAGTTAAGTGTAAACTGAACGACGGTGAACAACGCAGCAAGTACGCACGGGTGAGGAAAGGAAGAAAGAAGACGACCAAATCACGAGTGTCGGCGCCAGCGGGGCGATTTCGGAGGATGAAGACTCGAAGGGCCCTGTAGGATAGTGTGGTGCCTCACAACTGTGGATGCAGAGCGCCTGTCAAATGTACAGCGCTCTAATATTCGCTCCAGCGTACAAGGGGCTTCCCGGATTGCGGTTCGACAAATGGGCCTTGCGGAAACGCAATGCTCAGTTTCAATATTATGACGCTCAGTTTAAACATAGCTTTGATTGAGCGTTGAAATTCGATGACGAATGCCTCGAATAAGTTGCCGTTTTCAACATTTAAAGAATATGGGTTCATTAAGATGTGAACGCACTCAAATTTGCCATTAAACAGCCCCCAAGGTTCTTAGAAAAATGCTATTTACGAATTTTTGTGAATTAGCCCAGAAACTCCTCAGCAAAAAACGCTCAGTTCCCTCCGCTCATCACTTTTTAATAATAATAAAAACAAATCTGCACAGTGTTAAAAAAAAAAGTGGGCGGGGGGGGGGGGTGCAGGTAACGAAAGTCAGACAAGGATGGGACATTGCAGGGTTTATGGATTCGTTTTGTATTAAAGTTTTTCTGTACCTAACTGGCAGTGACATCAGCCTATACTGGCACAACAAAGATGACAGGCATATTCGGAGACGCTCGCACTAATATTTTACTTATTATTATTCTTTTAGTGCGAACGTAAGGGTTAGGCGATGCATGGGTAACACATCCCGTTGTGAAGGGGCTTCCCGGGCACACCATGCGTACGCGTTTGTCAGGGTAGAAATCCCAAAAATCGCTGTTCAAGGCCCGGACTCGCCTAATTATTTTTCGCTAAAGAAAGAAGCACACCGTTTAGGATAAGTAAAAGGCACCAAGAGAAAAGTGAGCAGCTTGCAAGGCCGGCCTACAGAACCGGAAGAGTGGCACACTCGTCTATTCTGCGTCGAGGCCTGTTATGATATTAGAGCTCCGCGCAAGTCTCCGCGCGGTTCTCGGCAAATGATGCAACCGTGTGCTTCAAGCACTGCCTTTGGTCTTGGCGCAGTAAAACACGCATTACTGTCACTCGAGTGCGCGCTGAGCTCAGCTGTTCCGGGTAACGAGTTTTCGCGCGCAGCCAGCGCTGCCACACGCGAGTTCCTCGGCCGCAGGGCCCCCCCTTCCGCGCGCAAGAGCAACTCCGTCCCGGGAGCACCGCCCCGCGCACGCTCTCGGCCTACCTGCTGTTTTTGCTGGTGGCGCCAGGCCAATGTCGAAGCGGGGCAGGGTTGATTGCTCGTGGTTACCAGCAACGAGATGGCGGCTCGTTTTGTAAGTTATAGTGAACAGCGCGTCTGGTAAAAAAAAAAAAAAAAAAACATGTATAGGGGAGCACGTGTACTACAGTAACTACAAATAGGGAAAAAGAAACGATAGACACACAAGAAAGAAAGGAACAAAAGAAAGAGAACGGAGTGGTAGAAATAAAAGAAAAGAATAAAGAAACAAACAGCAAAGCTACACCAAAATTATTGATAATGATTATATTACAACGAGCTCAAGGGGGCAAGCATCAGGTAAAGGACAACGAAGAAGAGGGAGTGAATAGCGCCTACCGGAAATAAAGAAGCCAGAAATAAAAGGGCCAAATCGGCGAGTTGGGGCCCTATAACGTAAAACTATTCCAACATGTTTCTATTCCAATTTCCTGACGTCAAATTTACGTAACCACCGACGCAAGCACCGGGCGGTCACCCGCAGGGTTGTCTGAACAGACCAATCAAACGCTCTCCTCGTTCATAAGAGGTCACTTTTGTTTGCTTGAAAAACGAATAACATTGCCTACACTGAACAGCTTGTCCTATCGAATTCGCTGACAAGAGGCAAGGAGCGCGCTGAAGTGGAGGGGGATTCAATGGGACCGAGCTACTGCACTGAAAATCGATAACAGTATGAAGAGGGTGGTGCCGGCGTCTACAATTGGTCCGCTTTCCCTTACTTAGCTTGCGGTAGTTGGTCGAAAATCATAGCGGCATGCAACGGAAACTTAATAATGACGCTAGAACGGTTCCTCAGCAAAGAAGAATTGGCAGAACGAGGTCGTAAACGTGCCGAAAGTGTTCGAAAACGTTACACGGCCACACAAAAAGCTTTATTACATGCAAATAAAGCCATGCTATCCGGAAAGTGCGAGTAGCCAGCGTCTCAGCGATCGGCGGCAGCCATCTTTTATTCTTTTCGGAACGGGGCAGCCTGCGGCTATTACAAAAAAATTCAGTTTTGTTCGGCATATTAATGCATCTTTATCGCGTAGACGTCACTTTGACGCGGTGAGTTGGTGCGGTTTTGTGACGTCGCGTGACAGGCAGGTGAAGTGGGTGCAGCGCGAAAGCTTTTTACCAATAGCCGAGGGCTAATGGCGAAAAGGGGTCGAATCAGAAATAACTGTTTTTCTTTTTTCTGTCAAATCATGCATGATCAGTGTGTACACATCATATCAGATGGGGAGGTATTGCGGTTTTCGTGACGTCGCGTGACAGACAGGTGAAGTGGGGGGGTGGTCGAAAAAAGTTTTTGACCAATCACGGAGCGCTGATAGCAGAATTGGAATAGAAAAGTTTGGAATAGTTTTACGTTATAGCGCCCTTGATTTCGATATAATGCATCTTGCACCAACTCAAACATACAGAAGCAGATAACTTAGGGCAAATTTCATAGCAATGACCGAAGCCACCAAAGATTGCTGAACTTCGTCTGTAGCTTCCGGGCCGTCCGGACGCAAGGATTATTCACAACCGAAACAGAGTACCGCACTCGGCAACCATTTCGCCGTTCCTATTCAACGTCATAAATGCCCAATTTGGGATGTGTCTTATGGCATTCACTTTCCAGCCTACATCGACAACTGAACAATCTGGGTAGAAGCGACCACCTACCTACCAGCCGTCCGCAAGCTTAAGCACATGCTCACGGAGTTCCAGCACGATCTCCTATCCACGCGCATGCAAGGTCTGCGGGCAAAACACAACACAAAACCAAAAGGGGGCGCAGAGGAATAGCGCCAAACTGCCAATAATCAGATAAGCGGCAAGACACTCAGGTGATTCGTAGGAGGCTGCATCGAGATCCTGGGGCTTACTGTGAGCGAGAAGGGAGAACAAGCGAAACAGTGACTCCACGGCAGCTCTGCCACCTCGTCAAAAGAATAGACAGGAATTTCGCAGGTGCAACAGCAGCGATCGCACGCATCCTGGTGTAGGCAGTCTAGGCGCCGCGGGCGACAAATGGAGTCATGTGCTTCGAGGGGGAAAGAGAATTCTTTAATGCAAGAAAAGAAAGGAGGGACAGCCGAAGGAGCTTTGTCTCTGGCCTGCTAGTGAGTAGCGCAAATGGAGAAGGAAAAACAGAGAGAGGGGGAATGAGGCTGACGATTATGTGTACAGTTAAAGGATGCCAACGCGCACGGCCTAAAGCGTCCGCTTTTACACAAAAGTGGAAGGTACTCGATACGGCTGGTTGGCACATCTTGGTGTATCTTTTTGCTCATATATGACGGTCATAGTAGCACCTCAGAAACGTGCCACCTCGCCTGCCATCCTGGCAAGATGGGATCGCGGAAGGAACGAGGATCTTGCCTGGTAAGAAAGCCTTACAAATGCACGCGCACCAACGCCGCACCATCGCCCGGGCAGTCCCGAATGCCGGAGCGGCGATCGCGGCCAACTGCGAAAAGACAAACGCTCTGCATCCGGGTAATGGAGCTAAACGAGGAACCAACGGGAAGCAACTTCTCGCTGTTTCGGAGGGCACTCGACTGGTGCGGACGACCAGTGCCCAACGGCTACCTGCCCGTGCAGGCGAGAGACGTCATCGATTGTTCGGGCAGCACCACCGCACGGGGGCACCGAGGCGTAACACCATGGCCCACCACATCAAGATGGCACGCAGGCTAGGTGCCATATTAGAAGACGCCGCGGTCACAAAACGATCACCAAGTGCGTGCCAGGCCAAGCTGGAAACCTCGCCAACGAACCGTGCTGAGCATCTACTCCCCTTCCCCAAATGGGCAAATCGGCCTTAAGGCTTTGTGTAAATACCGTATATTTCCGATCGATCCGACCCACGAGCGCACGCTCGCTGTTCGCTTTGGTGTGCGAGTGTGCGCGCGCGTGTGAGCACAATTGCGCGCGCAGTACGTACTTTCGCCGCAAATAATCGATACTCCTTCGCGAACTTTCAGTTGATTAGCCTATATTGCTGAAATTTCTGCGGTCAACATATACGCCACCTTTTATTTCATAGACAGAAATTACATTCACAATATCATTATAGAAGTAGATCGTATTGCCGCATGTAAGCACTTGAAGTACAAAGACTCATACATGCCTCGCAAATTTCAACACACTCAAAAGCGTAAGCCGTGGACCAGATACATCGGGGCTTCAAGAAATTTGAAATATATGCCGCATTTTCTTTCGCATTTGACGAGAAAGCGGGAAAAGCAAAGTAACTGGCATGTCAACTAGTGGTTACTAATACTGTGGTCCTAACACAACAGACTACTGATTTCACCGCTTTCCTGAACTGAGGTGGAGACAACTCCACTGCTTACTTTGCTGCTTTATACGTAGAGCGTGAGCTACGGAAGTAGTCTTTCCTCCTTGAAGCCATTCAGCAAGTGGGAATTCAGAAATGACCCCTGTAATGCGCTTTAGTATTGTTTAAAAAAATTTTTTTTAAAAGACGCAAGCTGACAGCGAGAATCAGCGCTGTCAATTATTTTTCGGAGACTACAAGTTTCCCTTTAATGTGAAAAAATAGAATAAAATAAGGAACGGAAACTGGGCCATCTTTATTCCACGCAGGGTGCTCTCTTTCTCTTTCGGTGATACATTCGACCCTTGGAGTTGACTTTTGTTTCATCTATCGCTGTGTATTCCGTTGTGCCGCATTCTTTTGTTGGCTTTTCCGTTACAGATTAAACGCAGAGCAGAGCTGCATTTCGTGTCGAATCCCTTGACGCAAGCAGAATCGACAAACGTGAGCACTGACACGACTGCTGCCTGCCTTTTGTGCCGTCTTCGCACGACTGCTGTTTCTCAAGTATACGGCTGCTCGACATTGAAAACTGTGCCCCCTCCTATAGGTCTCTTTGTTTTGCGGTGTCAATCAAGAAACCAGTGTTGGAATGCCTCGACACACAAACAGAAAAGGAAGTAAAAAAATAAGTCGTGCTTATCAGAATCGCCGACAGTGTCAGAAAAATTCCTCTTGTTCGGAGTTCGTGTAATGCTGCTGCTCTGAGCGTTGTTCTAGTGGAAGCCATGTTCATTCAGCCTTTTCGTTTAGTAGAGGCGACGTGCGCTAGCGGATGTCACCATCGTTAGACTGATTTTTCTTGGAATATTTTAGCCTCAGAAGAAGTTAAGGTGTTGCGTACTGCGTTGTAATTTATTTCAGAGTAACGGCAAACAATGAAATTAAAGGAATTGCAGGACAGGTGAACATAGCCGGCGATCTTGTTTGGCACTTAACGGGAGAACGAGTAGAGTAACGTGAGAGCAATGAGCGACAACGAAAATTATTAGGTTCATGTCAATGCCTTTCATAAAATAAAGGAGGCGTAGATCTTTTTGATAAATATCTTCAAATAAATCCACTTGTCAGCTTCGTCCTTACGTGTCTTCGCGTCAAGTGAACACTACTACAATCGTTCTTTCTTTCGTTTTTTTTTTTCAGAGATGAAAGACGCGTCGGGGATTCGCTAGGCCTATGGGAATGAAGTTACAAAGATGTGTGTACGACGATGTCACACCTCAAAGCATACAGGCCTTCCGTTTATAGGAGGTGTGGCCGGCTCAATTAGCAGCCTGTCCGGAACGGGGAGGGGTGAAAGTAAATTTTACTTTCTATTACCGTCCATTAATCGCATGACGTCAGTTAATATCTACTGTATTCTTTTTTTCGACTTCTGATTGACTCTTGTTGACTGCACAATGAATTTCGCTGGTGGTGGCAGTGGTCGGCTGTAGTAACAGGCGGGTTTAGCCTGGCGATCAAGGTGGGCAAGTGCTCCACCCGAGCGGCTCTTATAATATCCCTGCGGCGTTCCACCGCATGTCCATCAAACCAGCCTCTCTGGATTATGAATTCTCCCTCTAATAATCCGGCGCAATCGCGCCAGAAAGCACTATGGCACGTCAAAAAAGCCCAGGCAATAAAATGCAATACCACATCATTTAATAAGTCAGCGATACCTGACGAGTTAATTTCAAAGGATGTTTTAAATGCGTAAGCATTTCTATGGTTACTCAAGGAGAAAACTGCCAGTGTGTCCGTTCGTCCCTCCTTCGCGTGAGACGATCGCTTTCAAGATAGAGCCAGCCAGCTGCGAAAGAAGAAGAAGACGACGACGACGACGTGGCACGACCACGTCTTTGTGACCACGTAACGTGTGCAATCAGGCACGCACTAGGCACACCTTTAGGAAGCCAGAACTGCGGAGCAGCCGTGGCTTCGGATCGGAACGTCATCAGCGTACCTGGCGACGCCACCTGCAGTAGTTTGCCTGCATCATCAGTTCACGCTGCGTCGCCTTCCGCAGCAGTTCGTGTCGCCGCAGCGCTGTCACATTTACGGCAATGGCGCCACGACGACCGCAGCCGACAAGCAGTGCTAGGGTTACCACCAGCGTTGGGTGTGAGCGCTCAACACCACGGCGTTACTACGAAATACTCACGCATCATTCCGATAACTCCCTGAGGAGATTGTATACGTAATCTTTTTTATTCTCGCTCCTTTCCTTTTAAAGTGCCTGAGATGGAGTATATCTGCCTGTTATTTTTTTTTTTTTTGGCAGTGCGTTGACTAGTGCAAGGTCGCGAGGAAATTAGAGGTACCACTGAAAGTATACGGTATGCTATGACGAGCAGTTTGTTTGCTTTTAAAGCGTCTTGAGCGGGCAGAGACGTCAGCCATGCGGAAGCAATAGTCCAACACGTCGGT
The DNA here is from genome assembly GCF_050947875.1 of Dermacentor variabilis. Classification (NCBI taxonomy): domain Eukaryota; kingdom Metazoa; phylum Arthropoda; class Arachnida; order Ixodida; family Ixodidae; genus Dermacentor; species Dermacentor variabilis. Next base: position 228,747,142 of record NC_134568.1, read on the forward strand.
ATCAGTAGAGATTAGTCTGTAGCACACGAAAAAAAAAAGGAAAATTGTATTGACACAGCCCGTACTGCACATGCTCCGCTTCACAGTTTGGCGTGCAACGCTGTCAAAGCCATGTAAGTAGTTTGGCCGTACAATATTGACGCGTTTCCTAACCGACTCATTTTTTGGCAATGTTTGTGGCGCAAAACGATAGCGGATGAACGAGGAAACAGACAGAAACAGCGTCAACTCGCAACTCCCTCCTTTTTTTTGTTCGGTTTCTGTTTCTTCCGCTCAACCTGGTGCTCCACAGACATTGGCAGGTATAATATGCACTCAGCTAGCCCAACATGGCCCTTTCCTAAACACATTCTGATTTCAGAATCCTCTATAATTAAGGTGTCCGTTCGACATCCCTATCTTTGTTTTTGTTAACTAAATTCAGCGTCAGCATTTAGTGGCACCTTTTGTGTAAAATAAGTTGTTTAGCTTTAATGTGACAGGGTGCCAAGAATCCCTGGTTCCGGACAGGCCGCCATTGGAATCTGAACCTGGCAACGTTTAACGCTAGAACATTATCTAGTGAGGCGAGTCTAGCAGTGCTATTGGAGGAATTAGAAGGCAGTAAATGGAATATAATAGGGCTCAGTGAAGTTAGGAAGACAAAAGAAGCATATACAGTGCTAAAAAGCGGGCACGTCCTGTGCTACCGGGGCTTAGCGGAGAGACGAGAACTGAAAGTCGGATTCCTGATTAATAACAATATAGCGGGTAACATACAGGAATTCTATAGCATTAACGAGAGGGTGGCAGGTCTTTTTGTGAAACTTAGTAAGAGGTAAAAATTGAAGGTCGTACACGTCTACACCCCTACATCCAGTCATGATGAGCAGGAAATCGAAAGCTTCTATGAAGACGTGGAATCGGCGATGGGTAAAGTCAAAACAAAATACACTATACTGATGGGCGACTTCAATGCCAGGGTAGGCAAGAAGCAGGCTGGAGACAAGTCAGTGGGGGAATATGGCATAGGTGCTAGGAATAGCAGGGGAGAGTTATTAGTAGAATTCGCAGAACAATATAATATGCGGATAATGACTACCTTCTTCCGCAAGCGGGATAGCAGAAAGTGGACGTGGAGGAGCCTGAATGGCGAGACTAGAAATGAAATAGACTTTATACTGTGCGCTAAACCTGGCATCATACAGGATGTGGACGTGCCCGGCAAGGTGCGCTGCAGTGACCATAGGATGGTAAGAACTCGAATTAACCTAGACTTGAGGAGGGCACGGAAGAAACTGGTACGTAAGGAGCCGATCAATGAGTAAGCGGTAAGAGGGAGAATAGAGGAATTCCCGATGAAGCTACAGAGCAGTATTCGGCTTTAACTCAGGAAGAGGACCTTAGTGTTGACGATATGAACGACAATCTTATGGGCATCATTAAGGAGTGTGCAATAGAAGTTGGTGGTAAATCCGTTAGACAGGATGCTAGTAAGCTATCACAGAAGAAAGATCTGATCAAGAAACGCCAATGTATGAAAGCCTCTAACCCTACAGCTAGAATAGAACTGGCAGAACTTTCCAAGTTGATCAACAAGCGTAAGGCAGCTGACATAAGGAAGTATAATATGGACAGAATTGAACATGCTCTCAGGAACGGACGAAGCCTAAAAGCAGTGAAGAAGAAACTAGGAATAGGCAAGAATCAGATGTATGCATTAAGAGACAAAGCCGGCAATATCATTACTAATATGGATGAAATAGTTCAAGATAGTTCAAGGAGTTCTATAGTGATTTATACAGTACCAGTGGCACCCACGACGATAACGGAAGAGGGAATAGCCTAGATGAATTTGACGTCCCACAAGTAACGCCGGAAGAAGTAAAGACAGACTTGGGAGCTATGCAAACGGGGAAGGCAGCTGGGGAGGATCAGGTAACAGCAGATTTGTTGAAGGATGGTGGGCAGATTGTTCTAGAAAAACTGGCCACCCTGTATACGCAATGGCTCATGACTTCGAGCGTACCGGAATCTTGGAAGAACGCTAACATAATCCTAATCCATAAGAAAGGGGACTCCAAAAACTTGAAAAATTATAGACCGATCAGCTTACTGTCCGTTGCCTACAAAGTATTTACTAAGGTAATTGCAAATAGAATCACGAACACCTTAGACTTCCGTCAAACAAAGGACCAGGCAGGATTCCGTAAAGGCTACTCAACAATATACCATATTCACACTATCGACCAGGTGATAGAGAAATGTGCGGAATATAACCAACCCTTATATATAGCTTTCATTGATTACGAGAAGGCGTTTGATTCAGTCGAAACCTCGGCAGTCATGGAGGCATTACGGAATCAGGGTGTAGACGAACCGTATGTAAAAATACTGAAAGATATCTATAGCGGCTCCACAGCCACCGTAGTCCTCCATAAAGAAAGACACAAAATTCCACTAAAGAAAGGCGTCAGACAGAGAGATACAATCTCTCCTATGCTATTCACAGCGTGTTTGCAGGAGGTATTCAGAGACCTGGATTATGAACAATTGGGGATAAGAGTTAATGGAGAATACCTTAGTAACTTGCGATTCGCTGATGATATTGCCTTGCTTAGTAACTCAGGGGACCAACTGCAATGCATGCTCACTGACCTGGAGAGGCAAAGCAGAAGGGTGGGTCTAAAAATTAATCGGCAGTAAACTAAAGTAATGTTTAACAGTCTCGGGAGAGAACAGCAGTTTACAATAGGTAGTGAGGCACTGGAAGTGGTAAGGGAATACATCTACTTAGGACAGGTAGTGACTACGGTTCCGGATCATGAGACTGAAATAATCAGAAGAATAGGAATGGGCTGGGGTGCGTTTGGCAGGCATTCTGAGATCATGAACAGCAGGTTGCCATTATCCCCCAAGAGAAAAGTTTGTAACAGCTGTGTCTTACCAGTACTCACGTACGGGGCAGAAACCTGGAGGCTTACGAAAAGGTTTCTGCTTAAACTGAGGACGACGCAACGAGCTATGGAAAGAAGAATGATAGGTGTAACTTTAAGGGATAAGAAAAGAGTAAATTGGGTGAGGGAACAAACGCGAGTTAATGATATCTTAGTTGAAATCAAGAAAAAGAAATGGGGGGGGGGGGGCATGGGAAGGACATGTAATGAGGAGGGAGTATAACCAATGGTCATTTAGGGTTACGGACTGGATTCCATGGGAAGGGAAGCGTAGCAGGGGGCGGTAGAAAGTTAGGTGGGTGGATGAGATTAAGAAGTTTGCAGGGACAACACGGTCACAATTAGTACATGACCGGGGTAGTTGGAGAAGTATGGGAGAGGCCTTTGCCCTGCAGTGGGCGTAACCAGGCTGATGATGAGGATGATGATGATGATGATGATGATGATGATGATGATGATGATGATGATGATGATGAATGTGACAGTGCATATCAGACGCAGGCAACACTTAGGCCTGGTTCACGCTGCCGTCATCTGCGCCGTCCCGTCACCGTCACGGCGCCGGTTTTCACCAGGGGAGAGCGTTTCCTCGTCGGTTGCTCATCAAAAAACGGGACGCCGGCGACGTTGAGAGCTTCTGCCATCGTCACTGCATAACGTCCCGTTAAAACCGGTGCCGCGACGGTGACGGGACAGGGTAGAAGACGGCTGCGTGAACCAGGCCTCATTGGTATTCCACTTGCACATTTATACGGTCGCGAAGAGCGTCTAGGTCGTGGCGCCTCCGAGTCCAGTCCTGGGAAGCGTGTAGTTGCTCCTTGCACCTAGTGCAGCGAACTTTCCTCGGCGCCACTTTGTTACGAAGCACAGTTATTTCGGGTTTACTCAGTCGTCTATAGGCGGCGATACGCATGCTGCGAACGACAGATACTCCTGAGCAGCTGCTGTGACGACCTATGTTACGCCGAAGAAATCACGCACCAAGCAATTCCGCCAGCGACTGGAGTTCATGTGATTTTAAACATCTCAGTACCGCTGTATACAGTTTGCCGAACGTGACATGTATGAAAGTGCGGGGAGCATGTTATAAAGCAGTGACGAAAGTCCAACAGAAAGTGAAAGAACCTTTTCTAAATATGGATCAGTACCAAGGAACTTCACGCGTTTATGCATTCTTCTAATAATGTCCTAAAGCTTTGGGTTAACGTTAACCCTAAAAATGCGATATTTTAATCATATGTCAGCGTTCGGTTGTCATGTAATGGGCACCGGAAAAAGTCGTTCTAGCTTTCAGGGCCTTGTTTTTTTTTTCACTCGTAATATCAAATGGAGTGTACACAAATGCGCCATTGCATAAATGTATAGTCAAAAACAACCCCTACGGCGCGCGACTAGTCCACCTAGTACATTAATTATCACTCTTGACGCTGCGTCGTGCCTAAATACGCAAAAAAAAAGTGCCGTTTTTCTGGAGACGTTAACACCCTTCTTTTAGATATGTCGCATGGCAATCCTCTGGAGTGTCTATGCGGTTGCGAGAACGTTACTGTGGACCAAGTCTTTCTCGTACCCTAGGTTCCTTCGCAAAGAACAACAACCTTAAAAGCGAAGTCTTGACATGCAGAGCTATTTTGGCCTTAGCAAAATACTGGTGCTGTGGGCGTCGAACCGAATTAATGCTTTAAGAGGTTTCTTGAATTGCGAGCTAGTTATTCTAAATACAGTTGGAGGTATCGTAATTACTAACAGTGTTATACCGAATCGTGCCGCTCTGGTTTGGTTCTTCTACATTGCATGTATTAATTCCCGTGAGCTGCGTGAAAAGAAACTGTGAAACTGACATTGAGTGCGGAACGAATTTTGAACGCCGTATATGCGTGCACTTTACGACTGTCCACTCAGCCCAAGCGTACATCTACGTTCCCGACGTGTCTGATGTAGAAGCAATAATGGAGATCGTGCAAATTAATTTCTTGAGAAATTAGCTACTCGCCCTGGTTGCTTAGAGGCTGTGGTGTCGCGCTGTTAAGCCCGACGTCGCGGTATCAAATCCCGGCGGCCGCATTTCCGTGGGGGCGAAATGCAAACACGCCCGCGGGCAGCGTCGTGCATTGCACGGGTGCACGTGAAAGAACCCCAGGTGGTCGGAAGTAATCCTGAGTCCCCCCCAAGCACGGCGCGCCTTGCAATCATATCTTGGTTTTGGCACGTAAAACCACAGTATAATATTAACTTTTGTGAATTTAGCTCACCGAGATAGACTTGGGTAAAATTTTTCTCTTATACGGGAGAAGGAGAAGGGGAGTCGTACACATTTTATAGTAAACAGATAAAATTAAAGCGCCTCAATGAAAAAAAAAAAAATCGCGAGTCGAATATTTCGGAGTTTGTGGTCACGTGATCTACACGCTATGTACGTTATGAAGTGTTGTCGGAATGCGCTGTTTACTTTATTCTGCACCCATTTCGAAGCCGTTTTAAAATAATTAATGGTAATATGAAGAAGAACAACAACAGCCAAGACACCGACGAGGATCATCGCACTCCCAACAAGCGGAATATGCTCTACCGCAATCAATGATTACCACGTTGCGCCATCTATCCTTCCGGAGAAGAAACACGCAACCCGAGGAAGGGCCGGGCTAAAGGCTCGCCCCTCTAGCCCGGCCGTGCCCGCGGAAAATCATCAAGAAAGGACAGCTTGGGCAGGGGTACTCCAGCGGCGCTTTCGCAGTATGTTGCCGCAGGAAGTCTATGAATAAACAGTTCAAGGGCTTCTTATACTGAGCTCTTCGGAGCATGTAATATTTGCGCGCTCTAATTCACCGACGCAATGCGAAGGGCTTACTGAAGAAAAAAGAAAAAAAGAAAGAAAGACAAACGTGAGTGGGCTGCTTTCGCGGGCGGAGAGCATCCGTTTCTTCCGGTCCCAATAAAGCCGCTACATTATGCCTCTTGACGATCATTTTTACCTCGCGATTAACTTCGGCGTGACTGACCTTTCCACGAGGCCAACGTTACGACATTTTCCTTGATTTCTTCATGTTGTATTTTGCGGTCGGATTAAAGAAGAGTATAAAGAAAATAGAAGCACTGAATTTTTTTTTGAATATCATCTCTGATTAATCATTCTAGATCTCCACATGCAATTCAATGTGAAGGCTTCAGTGACTCATGTTCACGCAGCATATATTAACAAAGCGATGTCATTATACAGTTTTCTACAATGTTGGCTGACTATATTTTCCGCTAAGATTGGCTATAGTGCTTTATAGCATTGCCAGGTTCACTCAATGTACAACATCTGTATTCTGAATGGCGGCGTGGGAACAAATTCGCACAGTTTCGAGAAGCGATTTCTAGCGATTAGTCAGTCGCAATTGCAGTATGCTGGAAAAATGCCTTCGGCATCAGTAATTACTTCGCACAGTGGCGGAAGCAAAGGCGAGACCTCCCCCCCCCCCCCATACTTTCCCTCTTCCCGCCCTATGTTCTTTTTTTAGTTATTTACAATTTACAATCTTACAAGTCTCTGCGATAAGTGTATCAGTCGTAACGCATAAAAATTGCTGCGAAAGGTGCATAGCTGACGTATTGTACGTGCACGTTTTCGACACTAAGCTATCGATCGAAGCATGACAGAGCTAGTGACAACAAGCCGGGAACGTTTTTCTAGCGCGCAAATCAATGAAAATAAATGATTGCGCACTTCTCCGTTGTGCGCGTTGTCGTTCTACTGGAGTTTTGGAGGCACCAACTTTATTCTCTCCATACCCTTCAAGCGCTCTCCATAGATAACTGGCATGATGAAAATCTAAGCACCTTAAAACGCAGTTTAGAGGTAATACAGGTTAACTATAGCCCACCGGATATACCCTCTGGTGACCTCACCTTCCTTCTCATTGCTCTCATATATATATATATATATATATATATATATATATATATATATATATATATATATATATATATATATAAGGCACATACCCAGGATTTCCTTTACGGGGGGGGGGGGGGGGGTGTGGCCCAACCCTAGGTAACATTACTGTGAAAATGACGGGGGGTGGGGGTGAGTTCCCTAGTATAAACGTGAATAATGCCTTCCGTTTGCCATAAAGACGCGTAAACCCGCAAAAAAAGAAATGAAATAAGGTGTATGTCACAGGTATACGTCTAGGACATACACCTCTCCTTTGCATGACAAACAAGGAACCACATCAAATGGACTCGCGCAGAAAAGAAGCGCAGGAAGAACGCTGCCAAGAACAACTAAACAAGCGAGTCTAAAATAAGGATTTCTGGTAGCATCTTTTGAATTAGGTCTGGAAGCAATATAGAGAAATATATATTTTCGGCACAATGACACTTCTTTTGAATCCCTCGTTTACTGCTCTACCAAGTGCCAAAACCGATTGGTATTGTTGTTTGGGAAGGTGCCTAACGATGCGTGGCCACCGGCCCCGTACAATCACGCAGAGCGTCGGACGCTACGGTTCTAGACGTATTGCGCCCACCGCAGGAGGTTAGAAAAAACACCCACACGAGCACAGCAGAGAAGTGGCTACGTCAGGCGGCTCGACTGATAACTGTAGAAACGTCATTCAAAACACGCGGAATCACTCTCCACTTCCGGCGGCGTTTTCCATACTTCTTTTTTTTAAATAAAAAGATGTTGATCCACTAATATTTTCACAAACAATGATTAAATTGGTTAATTTTTGCTTTTCCTTCCTGTTTGGCTGTTGCCTCGGCTCTCGCGTAATTTCCGAACTCCTTGCGACTGATGTTTCCAGTTGTCAATTAGCACGAAAAGTCCTGTACAATTAGGGAAAAACCAGACGAGGTAATGGGTGACATTCATATTGCTTATGGGATTAACGTTTATTGCAGGGTTTGACGACGGACGCTGTTTGGCACGATCTTATTTTCCACCTTCCTAACCCATATCATGAGCACACGGTTCCGAGGATCTGCCAGCGTCACGGCGAGCCGTCGCTCGAAAAAGTAATGAGGCAGAAGGAAAAGTTAAACGCAGCTGGCGTTTTCTCCCGCCGCAACTCGCTCCAAGAGCATACAGATCAGCTTACTACGAACTGAATCCCTTTCCTGGTCCCTGGATGAGTCTAAACAAAGAACGTTGAACTAACGAAGGAACTGCGAGGCGCGTGACCGTTGCAATAGATGGTGACAACTGACCGCACCTCAAGTTAATCGCGCGCGCACCGGCCGATGAGAAAACTAGCCTTCACACCCCAGGAGATGCCGTTAACTACCACCATCCAAAAGCAGTGAAAGAGGCAGCAAAATGTTGACCGCCGAACAGCTGTCAAGTCTCAAGCTTGATTTGGCGGCGCTTTAGGAATGTGTGTGAGAAGTGGTGGCGTGGACGAGGGGGGGAGGGGGAGCATGCCACTCCACTTCCGGGGGGGGGGCTCCCTCGGGCCCCCCTTTGGGTACGTGCCTGATATATCCAGGTAACACGTGTATCCACGACTTCTCCTCTTTTTATATAATTAACGTGATATGTAGGCAGAAACATTCGATGTGCTACTGCGGAAAAGGCTCTACATAGGCTTAAAACACACATTTTAATGTATCATCTGAGTGAGGTTTGCGTAACAAGCAGGTAGGTAATATTTTCTACTAACCACAGCGCAACGCTAACGTCTTTCCCAGCCCCACACCTTCCGGGAAACTAATATAGAGAATTTTTTTGTGCGTGTGTAAACAATACGAAGTGAGAAAGTTTACGCTATCTAGAAGCATGACAGTTTTATTGCGATAGCCATTATGTGGACATTGCAGGCGCATTTCTGCCGTTGTCATCGGCGTCGCCGTGGCCGTGAGGTTCCGTATAAAATCCAAGGGCGATAAAATCGTCGCAACGCGCAGTATGCTGTATGTTCGAGTGAAAGCGAGTGAGTGTGAGCCGGCAATCGTGGCTCTATCTCGCGCACGCAAGGGAGGAAAGCGGGGAAGAAGCGCGCCGTCTTCCGTCGCGAGCAAGCCTCCGGGGGAGGGTAGGGAGGAGGGCGCGTTCTACTCCGGGAGACCCAGGCCGCCGTGCGCGCCCACCCGAGCCACGGTATCTCGAAAGCTATCTGCGAAGGGTACAGAGTCAGCCGTGCGCTGTATTCTCGCGGCTTAGTTCGCGTTTATGTGAGAGGGGGCATGGAAGTTCAATTCGCTCGCTGCTGCTGCCGCGCTTCCTCACTCCAGCGTTTTGAGAGTGAGTTTCCGTGGTTATAGAGTGAGATGTGTTCATGGTTGCTTGATAATTTAGTTATCATGCTTGTTAATTTAGTTAGTATTCCTATGTTTATAAGTTGATACGGCCGATAAAATTACTATCCTTACTTCGCTGACTAATTTGCTATCACAATCGATGCTTCGCCTTTCGGGCGAAATTGCTACTTTTTTCCTTGTGCGTATTTTCTGGCGCATTTCCCTGACTGAGAAAATCCAAGCGCATGTGACACCGCATTGGCTCCCCCCCCCTTTTTTTTTTATTTGCAGGTCTGGGTCTGAACACGAGGTCGCGGGTATGCATTCTAATTTTGCAGGTGTCATCTATAAGGGCGGCGAGGTCAAGCCCCCCCCTAAACCACGAACATTGCCTAGAGGTACATTACATGTATCAGTTGGAGACTCAAGACCTCGAATAGATGTTTAGATTGCTCTATAGTTTACGGGAAAATAACGTTGATGCATGATACTATCAAAAGTCCTCTTTTTTTACGTTGAAAGGATGTTATATAAATGTCTCGATTGGATATTCGCTACGTTTTTTTTGGATAGACCCGCCGTGGTTGCTCAGTGGCTATGGTGTTGGGCTGCTGAGCACGAGGACGCGGGATCGAATCCCGGCCACGGCGGCCGCATTTCGATGGGGGCGAAATGCGAAAACACCCGTGTACTTAGATTTAGGTGCACGTTAAAGAACCCCAGGTGGTCGAAATTTCCGGAGTCCTCCACTACCGCGTGCCTCACAATCAGAAAGTGGTTTTGGCACGTAAAACTCCATACTATTTTTATATTAGTGTAAAGCTGAAATGCGCTGTAACCGCGCTACCCAGATGACATTTTGTACGTTAACATTCTGTGCGAGAACAGTTCAGCATATTTTTATTGACGGACCATGATTAAAAGATAAAATTTCAATAACATTGTTGAGAAATAAAAACTCGCGAGACGGCTAGGCATATCAGAGCTTATGCATACTGCTTGCTATGTTGAATATTCAGTCCCCTGTAGACGCTATGTGGCAGGTGCAAGGGAGACAATGCCACATAACAGATCCGATACTTAGCGTGATTGCATAAGCGCTCACACGTGAGTCCCTATTCCTATTCGCGAGTCCCTATTCTTCAGGACCCCTCACCTGGTACAAGTACAACATTGAATTACATCACATATTAAGAGTAAATTGAACTCGCAAATCGAAGAGTAGATGCAAACATACGGCACGCAAAGATGATAGTCATGAACTATAATTTGAGCAAGTCAGAAAACATGTTTGTCATAGGGAAACTGAGAAAAACTGGGAGGACAAATGTTCATGTGTGGCCTAAAAAGTTTTGTCAGCTCCTTACAAAATACATTGGATGCTATGTGATATATATATATATATATATATATATATATATATATATATATATATATATATATATAATTGGTGTACACCGTCCAAACGGTGTGCACCAATAAAATATAGCTACCAATTGGTGCTTGAATGATATCCTATGTACATCCAGCATACATTATCTGGTAGCCTAACAATCATGTCGATAGTACGTCCTATAAACAGCCACGCTTTTTCTTATAAAAACGGCACGTACACGAGACGTAACATGTACGTGACTTCAAAACATTGACGTTCTGATCAATTATAGACGTTGAAGATACGCTCGTGGTTCACAGGGGCGAAAGCATCCGTATTCCGAGTTCCGACTTCCCAGCCGGCAATAAGAAAGCAAGGGTGGTTGCAATTAAGTTGAACCCATATTCACACACGCATAATAATAATAATAATAATAATAATAATAATAATAATAATAATAATAATAATAATAATAATAATAATAATAATAATAATACATAGAAATATTCTTACGATGTAACTGTTGAGATGCAAGCCAGTTGCGATATTAGAGAAGCTAGCCGGCCATCGGGCAGACAGCACTCACGAATGAAAAGTTTTTGTGAATTTGGCCTCTGAAGCTTCCCACTATAGCGATTTACTCGTCACCAAAGGGCAGTTCGGGGGGCGAAGTTCAAGTCTTACAATGAGGGTTCGGTCATTTCATTATGTCTTAGCTATGACCATTCTTTCCATGTAAAAGCATCACTTTATTCCGGACACGCTTTGTTTATAGCGGGAGTTCTAAATTTGAAATGAATTTTTTCTTATAGCGTCAAAGTAGACATGTAATTGAATACGCTAATATGGTAAGTAACACTTTTAGCGCGGCAGTAGCTTGTCGTTCTCCACCCTTTTTAGCTTAAAACGAAGAGGCCCTTGCTATATATAGTTCCCCCTTGGGTTTCCAGAGATTACAACACGAGCCACCGAAAGGGCAGGGGGCAAGGTCTCTGGAAAGCCCTTTAGCGACGCTGGTCAAAGAAATCTCTGACTGCTCCTGCGGTCAGAACCTCTGCCGCTCAATGTTGGGCGGACAAGCCGAAACAGGCGGTGCCAGCTAGCGAGCGGTCGGAGAAACGTGCAAGTTCGCACCGCCACCGCGGGGCGGCGTCAATTGAAAAATCGTTTGAACGCTACGAACGTTAGGAGCTCCCGCGAGAGGGCACCTCTGCGCGTGCTTGCGAGAAGTTGTTCCTATGGTTGTTCTTCATTCTATGTTGCGAGCGTGGTGCGCACAGAATGTGAAGCGCAAAGCCAGAGAGGCTGAGAATCTCCTGGGTTGGCGGCAATGAAAAACAAACCGGTTACGAGTAACTACCGAAGAGGTAAAAACGTAATCAGGAGAAAAACAATTCATAACTCAAAGGGAAGCTCTTTACTTTTCAAAGCGAGATCAGGATGGATGCCTTAGAAAGCGTTGTTATAAAGTGATATACACCAAGGACGAAGAAGAGCGTCTTTGCTGCGGTAAAACTACTGAAACGATGGAAGATGTTTTATTAGAATGTGAAGAACCCAGCTGTCGGTTTATGCTTCGCTGGCCTCCTTGAAGTCAGAGATAACAGGGAGAAAGTAAACATGTACGCAACAGAGATTAGTAAATGGGGATTGTAGGCTTGGTGGCAGAAAAGTAGAGGGAACATAGACAACGGAGCCATACGAAGTTCCAAATAATGACAGAAAATTTGATGCAGGGAATTATTTCTCTGTAAAAAATAACAATACGATAGGTAAGATATTCGGCAAACTAAGAAAAAACAAAGCGCCTGGTGGTGCAACCCACCACCGGTTTCACAGGGGACGCTCAGACCATCCATCTATCCAGGACGAAACGCGACTAGGTGCCGAACGAACAATATTTTAACAGCTTTACAAGATACACAAAGCCTATATCCCGCAGTAGTCGCGTCTTCTCAATAATTAAGCAAGCTGCCATTGCCGTTTGGGATTTAATTTACTTATTGATGACGTTCGAGGCTCCGACGGTTAGGTCATAAGTAGGCTTACAGCTATCACAGACGGCGCCAAGCTTACCGAAAATATAGGATAGAGGACAGATATGAGAAATATTAAGGCAGCTGTACTTTCCAGAGTCTTCCGTCTTCAGAAAAACGAAAAAAAAATATGCGGATCAAACGTATTGTGGGAATCGATGTAAGCGAAGCTTTCTGTGCTGTTTGGTTCGACTGGCGATAAATTAGCTGTAATGTGGACAGTGAACGTTTAATTTCTTCAGTGTTTGTATGCTATCTGTCTGCGTAGTACACAGAACACACAGTGAGACGTGTTCGTTTAAGGCGTTGTTATGCGCCATTGTTCATAATCTCTTAGAGGGTTGAACATTATCATTCTCTCACGTGGAACATCGCATCGCGAAAGAAGTGTTAAACTTTAATTGAATTATGGGACTGTACGTGCCAAAAGCACAATCGGATTATAAGCCACGCCGTAGCGGCGGGCTTCGGATTAATTATGACACCCTTATGTTGTGTAACGTGCGCTTAAATCTAAGTGCACTAGCATTTCTGTATTTCCCTCCTCTTGAAATGAAGCTACCGCGGTTGGGATCAAACCCGCGACCTTGAGCAATGCCATAGCCGCAAAGCTACTGCGGCGGGCACAGAAGTGTTCATTTGACGTGCGACAGCTTCCATAGTGTCGCCTATTCCCTACAGTGCTTTAATGTTAGGTTTGCGTCTGCACGCCCTGCGTCACTTGTGCGCTTGACAAATTTGTATGGTGTTTATGTTTCAGAAATAGCAGAAACGTACCGTACCTTACTTTCTTACCTTCTTACGTCTTTTACCTTTCTCGCCCCCCCCACCCCTGTATTGGAACTGCGAGCGAAGAGTGGCAAGGCTGTTATTCACTCGTTTCCCGACAGCCGTCAGTTCTACCCATTTTCTGGCTCATCTCTATCCTTTTCTCTACTCTTCTATCTAGCTCCCCTCTAGACTTGCACGTTAGTACCTACTAGCGTGCAGGTAAGCGCTGCAGTTTCTGCAATACATTTGCGGGTGTTTACGGATAATTACAGCTGTCAAGATGCAAATGGGGCGACGCCCACGCCACTCGAGAGGGTACTGTGCATATGCGACGCGATAGAACTGTCCAAACGAGTTTCTCGCGTCGCCTTTCTTCTCTGAATCACCCCCCGAAGCAGCGTGCAAGACAGCAGCAGCAACAGTAGCAGCAGTGGAAAAGTCGAGGGAAGAGGCAAAAAAAGCTTTAAAAGAAACCGAAGGAAACTGACAGCTACAGTTTTCGCTTGCAACAAATTGGGCCGCCGGCATTAGGCCGATAGCAATGGATATGAACAGAATGACTGAAAGTTGAGCAAGTTGGTACACGCGATCAAGCTCATCGCGCTTTCCTTACTTTTATAGAAGTAACTAACTTAGGCTCACGTTTGTAGCGCATTTCTTTTTGCTTCCAAATGAGAATACCTCAGATAGTATTTCATCTATTTTAACATTCTTTTAGCAGCGTGACCAGCAGTGACCCGCCCTATACTGTGCGTAACCTGTACAGTGTGTGTGTTCTGTTTAATTCTTTGAGATTTGTCATCTTGATCTTTCTGTCCTATTTCCCTGCCTTGTATCCTTCCTACGCTTTTTTCTCCTCCTCCTTCCTGAAGAGTAGGCAGGCGTTGTGCCCCATCCGGTGGCACTTGGCAACCTGCTCCTCGCTTTTCCTTTACTGTCAAGTGTATATATGTTTTCAAAAGAAATAATAATAATAATAATAATAATAATAATAATAATAATAATAATAATAATAATAATAATAATAATAATAATAATAATAATAATAATAATAATAATAATAATAATATAGGAATTCGTAGTACGTAAATGCAGACGGCGCCAACACGGGCACAACTAGAACGACAAGGAACGGCGTTTGTAGAGTCATTCTCGTTTTACTTGTGACCGTGTTTGTACCGTCTGCCTTAAATTTTCGAACCATCAGTATGAACACTTAAGGCTTTTAAGGCGCACTCGTATTCACAACACGCTCGATTCCCGTGGAATGTCAGCTGCTCAAATATTTGTGCCTTCAGTTTGGTGCTTTAAATTTGCCAGAAGACATGAAGCAAGGAGGAATAAGTTTGCTCAAGCAAAAGGGTAAGGAAAAAGAAAGAGACGTTTGGAGATGCATAACTTACATATATGAGTCCAGCTAAGAGTAAAAGGTGCCAATAGGAGACGAAAGTAACAAATACGAACGCATGTTTTGTCGAAAAGAAGGATAGAAGCAGCAGCTCACCAATTTGAGTACAATAACTTTTGTCAAATGCACATTTTGTTTGAAAATATTTTCAGAAAAGAAACTTACCAAGCGTAAAATTTTGCCAATCTAGTTGATTCCTTCGCTCTAGTGCTGCAGAATTGTTAGCGTACTTCCCTCCCTTTAGTCTCGGTATCTATATTTCTAACCTCTATCGACTTGCAGGTCGATGTGCATGTCCGACAGATAAAAAATGAGAACGTGCGCTTTTCCAGTTGACAATGAAAATTAAACATTTGCTTCTGAAAAAAAAGTCGTCTATGCAGTCGCGCTGTAGTTGTTTCGAAGTCAGATATGCTGAAGCCCAATTCTGCAGTGAAAGCGGGACAAAACTGGTTGCTGTTGGGAGGCCGCGTTGACTGAAGCTTTCTTTGTGGCGTCCTAAGCTGTCGAAGCTGTGGCCTGCGGTAGTACTGTGGTGCAATTAGCATTCTTAGCCTATTTCCCCCACTACTGATTCCAAATACAGGTCCCATCAGCAATACAGGTTTCGATACATTGCCTGAATGCCAATCGCCCTAACGTCGTCAGCTATGGGGAGATGGGTACTGCAGGAGTTTTCTTTCTTTCTTTTACTTCAAACAAGACGTATATGTATTTGTACTGCTACACTTCCTACGCTGAACTGGACACATCTTAATACTCCTCCAAGTTTTTTTTTGTTTGTTTGCGTACTAGTTCTTAAGTGGTATGACCTTCTTATGTTTAATCCCTGTTTTCTGGCAAATCTAAGCACATCAGATTTACAACCGAGGTATACACGTGACGTTGGTTCCTCTTCGTACCTTGCCTTTTCTCGTTGCAGATAAAGCAAATGATTCAACGCTACGTTGTGACGCGGGTTTCTTTTTCTTCTTTTTTTTCCCCATTTCGGTGCAAAGCATTTGACAGAACAGAAAACAAGACTCCGTGAAAAGTAGCGCTGTACAAACGATAGAATTTGGCGTTTCAGGAAACGCTAGTCCGTTGTGATATAAGCATCACGAACATCACGAAACAGCACTTTGCAAATCGTTATTCTGAAATTGAGTAGTCAGCTACAATGAAAAAAGAACATCCTGAGAGTTGAAAGGCCACTGCGTATATGCTGCATTGTAATTTTTTTTTAACTAATTGCGCTTAGGTTAGCTGGGACAGCCCATATATCCACTATGTGTCGAACATAGCGAGTTCTGCCCCGGTCCACGAAATCGCTGCCTCTTGTTCCACCTGCTGTTTGGCTCCGTCACAATTCAGACTTATTACAAAGGCTGATGCATCTATTGGGCAAGGCAGAGAGCCTCCCGAGGATTGACTAACACGGGGATTGGTGCGGGGACGTTCGCTCGTACATTATAAGTCGAGTAATCAGCTCACGACTCCAGCTCGTGGCCCCATGAGGCGTAAGAGGCTCGCATTAATATGCCCCGAAGCTGCGTCGATGTTGCGATGTTACCCGCCAACTTTGTCAGCTATTAACAAATCTGTCTTCAGCTCCTGTTGATAGGGGTTTTAGACAGACCACACAGGCGGCGTGCCGCGCATAAGCTCAAGTCGTCAGCCGCTATTACTCGATTTACATGCGCGAGGAAATGGCGCCAGGTGCTGGACGCGCCTACAGTCGCGACTGTACATCCGTACAGTCGCGCTATCGTGCACGCGTGCAGTTACACGGAAGCACAGCTCATTACGCTAAGGTAATCCAAATAAAATTCCACCCTTGGCAGAAGATTGGACGGTTCATATCACTGGGGAGGGGAGGGGGGGGGGGAGCTGAAGAAAAGCATCTGGATTTGATTACAGTTGATAAAATTTATTTCATTAACTGACATCGAAAGTGGAAGTGGAATCACTAATTAGACCAATCTAATCCCTAAATAAGAGAAGCTGCGGGTAAAGATATCCTCTCGCCGGTATTCTATATCAAACGATATTTGTTGAGTAATTTCAATTTGAAGGTTTATTAGCGCAATCCACATTTGATGTCATCCGTTTTTATAATCTAGAGGCACCGGAGCTGGGCGGCAAATAGCAAATACACACGTTCTATTCCTACTCGAAGTAGTAAGCGCTTTTGGCAATTATTGCCATTGTCTAAAGCGTTGGCTCGTAATGCATTCTTCCCAACATTTTCAGTGTCGTAGCGAGCTTTCATTGCATCCGCGGCGTCAACCTCGGAGGACGCGGAAGTCTGTCGGGGCTCACAGATGGCGTCACGTATACCGCACCCGGAGGACGAATACTTCAAAGAAAAGAATTCAAAGCATGATTTATCGGAACAACACTTTGTCGATCTATCGCGAGATTCATATTTGCTGGTTTAAATAATGTCTCAAACATTTCATTTCTTACATATTGCGGTATAAAGCTTATAAACAGGGATAAGGTGCCTCAGCAAGGCAGGCCAACGTTTCGATAGCAGGACCTATCTTCGTCAAAGGCGGCCTCATCATCCTCGGCATGTCAGCTTTAACGGCTTCGTAGAGTGACGGCATGTGCTGCTGTTGTCGGTGGCGGCTGGTTGTAAAGGGAGAGACTTTAAAGAAAATGAGCGCTGTCGCTTGATGTCTGTAAGCGTGGTCTGTAAGAGCGGGGAGAGTGGGAAGGCAGGGAGAAAAAAAAAAGAAAAAAAAAGAGAGAAAAGAAAAAGAGACCAAGAGGGAAAAAAAAGCAAGGAAAGAAAAAGAACGGCACGGGAGAGTGTTCGGGGAGCGAGAGGTTAGGCAGCATTCAGGGGTGTTGTTGGCAGCATGCTTTTGTGGCTTTAGAAGGGTCGGTGGACCGGTCAGTGCGCAGGTAACAAAAAAGGCCCAAAGAGCTGGCTTCTTAGCCATTCCGCTGTAGTGCGTGAACCTAATTATTTGAAATACAAGCAAGCAAACAAACAAGATCGCGACATCCACTGTAAGAGAATGCTACAGTCGTGGTAAATGACTTAGATCCGAAGGAATCGTTGAAGTTTGCCAGTTTTTTTTAAGAACTTCGATATTTCAGGAGCTGCCACCAGGATTTGCTCAAGGACATGATATCATATAAGTGCCTGCTGCTTTATTAGGACACACATACTCAGTGCGCCGTGCTAACGAGCTCAAAGAAACCTCCATCCCTCAAAACGCAAGAAAAGGAAAATTACAGACGGACTATGTTTTCAACTCAATTTCTACCAGTCAATACCAAAGGGAGGCGAAGCGCTGCTGCTCCCAATAGGCATCGTGCGCTAATAGCCCAACTTTTTATGTTAATTGATAACAGCTCAGCTTATATATTTGCGAGCGACTGAGTGCAGCAGTGAAAGACTGAGTTTGCGTAGCGTAGGGGCGCGCAAAAATGAAAATTTTTAACTACAAATCGAATACCTTAGGTTAGAATTGAAGTATTGAAATTGAGATCTTCCTATTCAGCTTCTCCGAGTATAAAAGAGGAAGAGAAATTGAATACTGTTACAAATTATTTACATCTGGACGCATAA
Organism: Dermacentor variabilis; assembly: GCF_050947875.1. Classification (NCBI taxonomy): domain Eukaryota; kingdom Metazoa; phylum Arthropoda; class Arachnida; order Ixodida; family Ixodidae; genus Dermacentor; species Dermacentor variabilis. The sequence continues at coordinate 228,765,458 of NC_134568.1, forward strand.
AAGAGATTCGACATTCGACTCGAAGTATTCCAAGGCTGTATTTACCAGTATTCGTAGCGGAATCTATAAAACTTAATTACGCGAACATCCAGCACTACACTATTAGTAGGAAAAAACGAAGTTCTAGAAAGGTAGTAGAGGGCGTACGTCACTAAATTTACCACTTCTTAATAGCACTTAACTAAATGTTTACTACTTCCGACAATGCGGACTTACAGTAACTGCTGCCTTTACTGAGCAGGCTTCACAGACCAGTTAGTAAGAGGTAAAATGACACCCTCACCTGTGATATATTATTCTGCGTACAGTGATGGCCTCAATGCGATGTTTAAAAAATTATAGTTTTCATCATTGCGTTCGATTAATAGTTCCGTGCTGCGTTGCGTCACACATATGTGCACACTACGTTGTACAAATATAGGTTTATAACTTTGTTTATTTATCTAAATACATAAGTGGCGCACCGGTACAACCAGTGCTCCTAACCGTTATGGCTATATATGCTAATAAGCTCGTTCTTAGAAACGTGTCGTGTATAGTATCCAGATCATTGTATTGCGTGGTGCGTTCTTCCCCTTTGTAGTTTGTTCGTTTCTGTAAAGCGCAGTTTATTACGCGCAACCTAAGCATACTTACAGGTCATCATTTGATGGTGTTACACCGGCCGCGGTTGCTCGGTGGCTATGGTGTTGGGCTGCTGAGCACGAGGTTGCGGGATCGAATCCCGGCCACGGCGGCCGCATTTCGATGGGGGCGAAATGCGAAAACACCCGTGTACTTAGATTTAGGTGCACGTTAAAGAACCCCAGGTGGTCAAAATTTCCGGAGTCCTCTACTACGGCGTGCCTCGTAATCAGAAAGTGGTTTTGGCCCGTAAAACCCCATAATTTTTTATGGTGTTATAAATGTCGATAAATCTTGCGGCAACGGGGTCCTTAATTCGATTTTTCTCTGCACACCCATTTGTAATAAACTTTTAGAACAGAGGTGGCCGAATTATTTCTTGGCAATGAAAGCGCCGTTTGTAAACAAGAAAGGCCCCACTAACTTAACTGGGTAGCAAATGCTACTATACCAGTGCCATTACTATCGATGTCATTACTATCTATGGCTTGTAGACCGACTACCTGGTCCAATCGTATGGACCACCTCCTTTGGGTAGTAATTCACCTACCAGCGCCATTACTAACTGCCCTTACTAGAGTCTTCGTTAACTTTAGGTTAGCATTTTGCCAGTAACTGACGCGACCTTGTTTTCTAAAATGAACAGTGCGGCATTCCCCATAGCTCCAGTAGCACACCTGTGTTTTAGCTCCCAACTAGGGACTATATATATATATATATATATGTGTGTGTGTGTGTGTGTGTGTGTGTGTGTGTGTGTGTGTGTGTGTGTGTGTGTGTGTGTGTGTGTGTGTGTGTGTGTGTGTGTGTGTTTCCTTCACTTTTTTGGTGAATTAGCCAAACCTAGAGCACCAAGATAAAAATGTGCGTATTCACAAAAATGTGCTTACGGCAGAACTGCTCGTAAGAGAAAATGCCAGCCAATTCTAATGCTGGACATAATAGTCAAGACGGCCACCTAGTGGTCAAGAGCACTTATGAGCGAGAAATTTTGTGAATTCGGCTCCTGATTATTTTAAGGGCGGTTAAAAAATTTCCTCCAGTAATCAATCACGCAAGGAGCCGCGTTTTATCTCTAGCTAGCTTAGTTACTTTCTACTCAAAAGAAGGAAGACTAACGTCCACGATGCATTTTGCTCATATCTAAGGGTGTTCGATCGTGCCTACCAAGCATAAGAACTTGCAAGTTTTACAGGCTGCTTTCATGAAATGATAATCTTTGGCTGCTATGGGTCCTTGCAGCTGACTTTTCATCTCGCGCTCGCAAGGCCGCCCCGCCTTTTTCTTTTTCTCCTCTTAAATTGTGAATAGCTTAGCTACGTTAGAGCGGAGTTCGAATTCTCTAGTCAGCGACGTATGGGAGGATATTCAGAGCCATAAAAGATTTAAACGAAGCGCGCAGACTGTACCACTCAGACGTCTCCTTTCATCTAGTTTCTTGGAAAACGAACGGCAGGTCGGCTGATCCGAAGTATTTTTGACGTCGCTTGCCTTCAGTGCATAATCGATGGAAAATGAAGAGCGCACTATAATGAAATGGCACTAATAGTAGGATGAATCCAAAACGCTGTTTGTACATGCAGGTGTGCTATGCGGCCCCCATGAGGAACAATAAATGCATTTAGTCTGGTTGCCGCTGCTTGTGGCAGCCAGGCAGAAAGCATTTGAGCTGTGATTTTAATTACTTCTTTTAAGACCTTCCGGCAATGCTCACATTGAATGCAGGTTGGACACAGAGTGGTCAGCAGTAGCCGTGCCGCTGCAGCGTTGAAAACACATATGAGGGACTCAGTGTGGCGAATGACCGGCAGTGAACACGTTTCCGACCACCAGCTTCTTACAGTGTCAGTGGCTTGACATTGCATTCAACAGACATCCTTACATCATCAGAGACCAACATAAATAGAATAAGCAGCGACCATGTTCCTATTTTCGCGGACACTGCTGGTTTATGAAAAAGCGGACGGATATCCTGTCTTGTGACGCGACGATATGAATACAGGGACAGTTTAAGCGAATCTTCTGGAGACCTGTTTGTGGATATGCTACCCAGCAAGAGAGTAGCTACCACTGACCTAAAGTTACCAGATCACTTCCTCAGCCCCGGACGTAAAGATGAAAGATAATCTGTACTCTGACTGAAGAAAAGGGAATGTAGGCTGATGAGAACAAGATGTGATCCAGGAATGAAAACGATATAATTAATGGAGGTTTTCTCAGGTACACAAGGAAATTGAAAAAAGAACAATGGACAACATTTTACTCTAGTCTGTCGGTCTGCACGCCAATTCCAACGATATGGCGGGAGGTCTATAGCCTTGCTTGGAAGTTCCATACACACAAGCCATTTGAAACTATCGCATTAAATAGGGAAGACGCTGGCTTTTCTAGCGAATTGCTTCGTTCAGATATACTCCCCTGACAGGTCAGCTGGCTCAAATAACCCAATTTAGCTGCTATCGTCATCTCTCAAGGATGCTCTTTTTAGGATCAGAGAGCTGGAACTAGTTTTAAGTAGCCTTAGCCATCGCTGTGCGATGGAACCATAACTGATCAGTAAGCAGATGGTCACTAACCAACCGGTTGAGCGACGACGCGAGCTGCTTGAATTTTGTAACCAAGTGTGGTTCACAGGTGACATCCCGCATTTATGAAAAATAGCATGGGTGGTGCCAGTGCTGAAACCAAAAAAGATCCTGCAGCCAAGGACTCACACAGACCGTTGCCGCTGATGCGCAGCGAAGCTAATGGAGATTCCGTGCACAAGACCCACCTGGTACGTCGAACAGGACCGCAAACTCCCATCGTGCATGACTGGGTTCCTGCTGCGTCTAAGCGCTCAAGATAACGTGTTAGACCTGCTTAGCAACATGGAACACTGTAGTGCGGATGCTTCTCGACACTTGCTGTTTTTATGGACTCTTCGAAGAAATTGTACGACTGTGTGTCTCGAACAGCCATCATCAGCCAGCTCCAAATGATAGGTGTCAACCGCCCTATTTTGCACTTCATCTACACATTTCTGAATGATCGCCGCATAAGAGTTCGTTTTGGAGACGTTGAGTTACGAAGTACGTATTTTACGCGGTGTACCACAGGGAAGTGAACTATTTCCCTTATTCTTTAGGATCGCCATGGCTAGTATCCCACGCACACTAGGACGTCGAACTCCACTAAAGATGTACATCTATGCGGATGTCACCTGTCGTGTTCGGCTATACCAGCACCATCGTCTCGAACGAATAGCCCAGGGAACAGTAAGCGCTATTTAGGCCCAGTTGTCAAAGCTTGGACTATCGTGGTCAGCGGAGGAATTGTCATTCGTCTTTTTTCCCGGGATGAAGCGAAAAGCTACACGCTTGAAGTTGAGTTTAAGTGGCTGCCCTGCTCGACAAGTCCACAATGTTCAATTGCTGAGCATTACTCTGGACCACAAGCTACAATGGCGTGGCACTGTTGACAACTTTGCGGCGTCATTATTACAGAGGCTCCATGTGATACAGCGCGTTGCCGGCAGACGCTGGGGTAACCATGTTACGGTTATATTCACTGTTGGTTACCAGTGCTGCTTATCAGCTTCCTCTAATATCACCATCGGACAACCAGTATGAGTGCATAGAAAAAATACACAGGAAAGGTATTCGACTATGTGTAGGGGTTCCTCAGACAGCTTTGAACAAAATGGTGTTGTACGAAGCTAAGTCATGCGCATTCTGGATTCAGGCATCTCAGGCGCTGTTGCCTCAGTTACTGTTGACTGTGTACTAAACGAGTATTCGGCCGGCAAATCCATTCTCCAACTCCAAAGGTGCCTGGACCACGTTTACATTTTCCCCTGTCTCTCGTTCTGGAGTCCTTGACGACTTATTACCAGAATCGCCTCCACGTGTACATAGATGGGTCCGTCAAAGCGGACGGAGACCGCGGTGCTGCAGCTGAGTTTTGTATACGCTGTTTGAGAACTAGCTGGGCCGTGTGGTTTATTCAACGGCTGTCGAGGGTGCGGCAATAGCTGTTGCCTTACGAAAGCTGAATGCTCTGCCTTCACAAGGACTCGAAGTCGGCATTGCAACAACTCTGTTACGGTTTACCATTAAGGAAGTTCACACGCAAGTCACGGCCGTTCGTGAAATACCTCAACATCCAAGGCTTCGCACTGAAGTTTCAGCGGATCGCTTCTTACACTGGAATTTCTGTAAATGACGAAGCTGATGCGCTTGCATACGCAGCACCCTGAAGTTAAAGTACCAAAGAGCAATCAAGTCACGATAACCGACATCCGAGGTAACTTTTTGTCACTTTGCATTAAGTCACATGCACCCTGCTTAGCCAGGTGGTTTCGTCGAGAGGAAGCCTCACTACTGCGTCGGATAAGGGGAAGATCTGCATATGCATTTGCGTGATATATTAGACGGACCCTCCGGTCTGCATTTCACACAATGAGGCAGGAGACATCGGGCACTTTCTATGGTCGTCCCCAAGCAACCGTGTTGAAATGATCGCTCTTCTTGAGAACTTACAAAATAAAGGCCTCCCACATGCGTGTCTGCCACACCTCGTTTTTCCAGATGGATCCACTATATCCCCGCAAGGGAGCTTCACACCTTCTACTTACATTTTTAAGAGGCACTGATCTCTTCGACAGGTGATAAACGCTCCAGTGACAGTAAAAAAGACGCTCAGGAGGCGCAATTACCGGTCTCGATCACCATGCTAAACCCGCCTGCAGCTGCAACACACCACTTCCACCACCACCACCACCACATGTCTGAAATTATATTTGATTTGACTGCGGCTTTAGTGGCCTGGCGGCACTTGTAATCAGGCCAATACCGAAGCCATATAACAGCCAGGGCGAAAGCCAAATCGATTAGCGCTCGCGGTCTAAGAGATCAGGATTGGATGGATCATGTTTGCGCGGCCATTAACGATGGATGCTAAGAAAAAACACGCATATCAAACGCAATGTTGGAATGTAAATGACGCGAATCTTGCTTGAGTTTAGCGAAGTAGCAGCAGTAGCCTAAGATACGAGCACAGCCTCGTCGCCTGCGTAGCTGTCTGCATCACGAGGACGAAGGTGATGTATCATACATGCTTGCCGACGGAAGAATGTTGATGAGAGGCGCATGGGCACAGGTAAGTGCGACACATATCTAATTAATACATTTGTGGCTTCATAACTATGGCGTCATAGTGGCACGTACCCGGCGATTCAATTTGCCTAAACGGACCATTTTTGCGGAGCAGTTTGCTTTAGAGAAACGAGCTGGCGCTTTCGGCGGCGCGTCACATGTTGACTCATCGAAAGCGCACGAATACGAGACGAAACCACTACCGACTCTGCCTTGCTGCTGTGCGATCAGCTGTCGGATAGGCAAACGGACTGTGCGCCATGCATGCTGTGAAACGTGGAACAGTAGAGGGAATATATGTGCAGTAGTTGTCTGCAAAAAACAGCGACTGGCATATTAAGGAATGGAATAAACTTGTGTATAGCCAAGTTTACGGACCACTGCTACATGAGGACTGCCTGCTTTGCCGGCCCTTCGCGATGCACGGCATTCCTCGAGAATAAAAAAATTGATGGAAACATTCTATTCATTGGTCAAGAGCCACGATTAGATTGATCAACTCCGGGCTGTCCAGAAGGCCCACGATGCGGCGGTGAGGCTAGGCCTCCACGTCCCAACGTGGGAGCGGCCCGCAGTCTTGCCTTTATAACAACGGGGTGAAGGTTCTTCCGGACCTGAATAAAGTTTCTTACCTGCCTACCGATCCGTCAGCGTTGTGTCGTTAACCTCCAAAGAGAGGACTTCGACCCCGGAACGTCGGCAAGAGTGAGTGCCGCTCATTATACAGTGACAAAGGGAGTAGCGCCTCTTCCTAACATAGTAAGTTTATTGCATTATTATCTACACGCATCCTCTTTAACTCACACGCCAAACTTACGCCGACTTTATCTCAAGAATAAGTCAACAGGCGCACACTTGAATTAATGCGCCAAAGCATAGGTGACGCGTCGACTTCACCGACAGCACACGAATGTTCGAAGCTGACGATTTCGTGATGGTACACAGAGTAAGCGAGTGACTAGCGATAATACGTGTTTGCTACAAGATATTACAAAGTACAGAACATCTACGCTCCAAAGATTGTCCGCAGCAAGAACAAACGTTTCGCAACTGCGCCCTTCTGCGAGTGATTAGGCAGAAAATGATCCGATAGTGGCCGAACCCGAGGAACGTTAATGAGTCAGAAACATGAAAACAAGCTGGTTCAAAGTGCTTACTAAACAAGGAACGAAGAACAAAACACACTGAACGTGATTTAATTCATAAACGGAAAGTTCGGACAGCTGGGAATAAATTTCTGCCCGCTGTGGTTGCTTAGTGGCTATGGTGTTTGGTTTCTGAGCACGAGGTCGCGGGATCGAATCCCGGCTACAGCGACCGCACTTCAAAGGAGGCGAAAACACCCGTGAAAGAAGACCGACGCAAGATTGCCGCGCGATTGGTCGCTCCAGGTACTTTGCGTGTATTCGCGAGCTGCTTTCACGCACAGAAAAAGACTTTTATGTAGCACGTATTGAGCAACGGAAAGCTGTGTCAAGAGTTCTTCATGTTGATCCAAAACTTTTTTACTGACATTTATCATTTAATTGCAATAATTGAGACGTTGATTAATTACTTAAGCCTAAATATGTAGTTAGGCGGAATGCAAAAATTAGTCTGAGTATCTCCAAGCAACGGCAAACAACGTTACATTCGCTGTGTCCAGCTACGTGACATTTGCATATCTTGGTGGATGATAGTTGGGACACCCTGTCTATTAATTTCGAACGGGCTGTCAGACCTTCAAACTTCATTTCTTATTCTAAATATATGAGTAAATTACACAAAGCTTTTCTTTTTTTGAGAACTGTACGTGATAGGCTAGCCACCTGGGCTCATAATTCACTATCATGTTTCGCTTATTGTGCGCTGTCGCGATTGGAAGGCACGTGTCCTTACGAAGCGCAGTAGCATACGAACTGCTTTGTGAATACTGGAGTTCAGGCCGTGACCAGAGCAGAAAAAGATAAGAATAAGCGGACTACTGCGATTCCTTTGCGTCTGAACTCATTTACTGCGACAGCAGCAGGCTTTCGAGCCGGGCAGCGCCATCTTCTTTATGCACAGGGTGTCTTTTTTTTTTCTTTACAATACAAATGTTTAATAAAGCAGCCATGACCGTGAGACACTCGCCTTCGCATACGAGCTCTACAGCGAAGCGGAAATACTTTGCCACTGCTTAAGTTACTTTGAGAATACTAATTAATAAACATATGTTAATTAACTTTTTCATTATTAACTTCAGGGCGGTCGTTTATATAAAAACCTTGTGGGGATTCACAGTTTATGGCATACCAGTTTTTTTTTAGAAGTAAAAAAGAAATCGCACCTAATCTTAAATATTAATAACCGAAACTGAAGGCCAAATCCCGGCAATATCGAGACTGAGCTGGTCCCGATGCGTATCAGAGGGCCTGTTAAGAAATGTGCGGCGAAGTTTGTACGATAGCATGCCGCGTGTCAAATCGTGACCGGGCACGCAGCGGCACAAGCTTGCCAGGCAAAGTGCGTCGTTCCAGTAGCTGCCGCGACTGGCCGAGACGTTCGGTTTCAAACTGCCTCGCGCTGGTCGCCACGGGGCGTTTCGGTCTGGCATACGACAGAGGGACGGCCGCGCTCCGGCGGCGCTCGGTTTTGATATTGCCCTGGATTTACCGCTGAAATAAGATTATAGATGTCTCGAATTAGGTGCGATTTTCGAGATATTTGAAAAATAAGGGCGGCTTAAGATGCGACTGCCTTCAGATTCGTCATTTAGACCATGCCCCTAAGGCACTAATAAGAAAGGTAATGAATAAATTTTTGTTAATTAGTCTCTTTATAGTGCCTTACGCAGCGGCAAGGTACTTCCGCCTCGCCGTGAAGCTCGCATGCGAAGGCGACAGGTGGCTCACCATCATAGCTTTTGTATGTAAAAATTGTGTATTTACGTTTAAAAAATCATCACACACACACACACACACACACACACACACACACACACACACACACACACACACACACACACACACACACACACACACACACATATATATATATATATATATATATATATATATATATATATATATATATATATATATACATTAAACGTAGAAGCTGTGGGCCCCGAAATATGTACATGCACTGACGCCACCAGTCTCGGGAGTCGACCGATGGAGGGCACAGATCCCGGCACAAATTGCCAGGTGTCAAATCTGTGCGATAGTACAGTGTTTAGCGTGCCCGGCTTTCAAGTACAAATGGCGGCTGGGGTATGTGTTCTAATCGCAGTGGCGGGGGCGGGCAGTTTTGCTTCGCCATATGGCGAGGCTGCGAAAGTGGCCTGGCGACGCCACAACAGCGGGCCCAGTTTCGCGCCTCTAACCTTTGTGGCAGCCATAAATAAACGAATAAAAGATGCATCCGCCGAGCAGCTATACGCGGATCAACGCAGCTACACACTTGATGCGTAGAATGCGCGAGTGCAGTGAGCTTGCAAGGTGCTTGACGTCGCACCATCTCCTATAGGACACCTCCGAGGGTGTAATGTAAATAAGTGTATAAAGCAAAAAAGTACTTGCATGTTTCTTAACGAGAGAGCTATTGTCGGCCGCATGTCTGACGAGACCGTTTACATTGTTCAGCAGGAAAGGTGGGGAAAAAGATGTTGCTCCTTGTCGGTAACATGGGCAAAGTATGAGCAATACAGAGTTGCGCAGCCCAACGCTTCGTTCTTCAATCTCGCTGTGTATGTAACATCTAGCTTTCTAAATAAAAGTTAAGAGTCCATTTCAATTTCATTGTTGTTACCTCCTCACGAAGCGCGAAAACGTTTTGTCAGGGCCGAGCGAACGTTTTAATTATGGGGGCACAATTTAATCGTTCGCGACAGGACGTGTTCTTGCGGTATTCTGCGTGTTTTTACAGAGGCGGTGTAACCGCCATCGGAAATCTCAAAAGCAGCTGCTCACGAGCGCGGGCTATAATAAGCTCCGCGAGAGCACGCGGGCTTTTAAACGTGCTTCCTGTAGCGGGTCCAACCAGAAACTGGAGCGCCACTGGCGACTCCTCCTTCCCATATACTCCCATATATTTTTCTTTCTTTACTACGTACTTTCTCTCTCTCTCCCTTCCTTCCTTCCGTCCTTCCTTCCTTCCTTCCTTCCTTCCTTCCTTCCTTCCTTCCTTCCTTCCTTCCTTCCTTCCTTCCTTTCCCTTTCCTCTTCCTTTCTTTGTTTTTTTTCATTCTTTTCTCAGGAACTCCGCTATTTCCGCATGACACGAAATTGGGCGGAACCTTGCATGAGTGCATTCAAGGCATCACTAGTGAACCTCATGAACTCTTAATTCCCAACCAGGCGGGCGCGTGCTGACGTAAAATAAGATATTTAAAATCGCCGCCCTAGCCCTCCGTACAGATAGTTAAAGCGAAGCTGAAACGTGCGGCCCCGGTGTTTATCACTGGGTTAATCCCAACGGTTCATTAAACGACGGCTTGGTAGGCTGCCGGATCCTCGGTACGCAGTTGCTGCTACGCTCGGCTGCACGAGCCTGTTCCTGTGTCCGGGCTACAGCATCGGCACGGCGTAGACGAGCTCGTTCCTGGTGCTGCTCGCGGCGTTGCTGATCGAAAGCTGCCTGCTCCTAAGGAGTACGTATGACGCGTGGCCTGCCCATTTCGGAGCCGGAGAGAAACTGCTGCGCTCGCTCTGCTGCGACGGAGAGCAACGACGTACATTGTACGACGTACGACGTGCGACGTACGAGTGGAGCAGCTAATCCAACACCACCTAGATTGCACAAGGTCTTTTCACTCCGATCCACCATCGCGTCATGTTACCTGGCCGGACTGCCATAGAATCTAATGGGGATGCTCCCGAGTAGGCAACAGTGATTTTGACGTCACCGCTTTCATCACGCCAGCGTTCTCAATGAAAATTTCGGGCCAAGTAGCGTGACGTCAGGGATCGGTGTAAACAGGCCTTGTGCTATCTAGGTGATGCTAGCTAAACGCGCGCCTCCCTTTCTATCCCTCTCTCTATTTTTCGAGCATGCACATGGTGTTGCGGCGGAGGAGTTTTTGGCGTACAGGCGACCGATAAACAGACGGACGGAGGGGCGAATCGGCTAGCCATATGCAGTTTCGCTGTAATAGGCACCCGCTGTGGTTGCTTAGCGGCTTAGGTGTTGCGATGCTAAGCATAAGGTCGCGGGATCAAATCCCGGCCACGGCGACCGCTTTTCGATGGGGGCGAAATACAAAAACACCCGTGTACTTAGATTTAGGCGCACGTTAAAGAACACCGGGTGGTCACAATTAGCCAGGAACCCCCACTACGGCGTGCCTCATAATCGGATCGTGGTTCTGGCACGTAAAAACCCCATAGTTTAAAAGATAAACAGGCACATTGTCAGACGGCTGTAAGTTCGCTCAGCCGCACAATTAAAAGAACAAAAAAAGAGAAAGTTGCGCTACGTTAAAATAATTAATAATGTTCGCTAGGGCAGTAAGGTCGGAACCCGTTGTCTCCTAACCAAGACGTCACTCATAATTTTATAATACCATTGCGAAACCCACTTCTGTGGGTCTGAGGTCGACGTAATATATTTATGACGTGTTGCGAACGTGGATGTTGCTTGCGTCGCGAAGAGCTTGGTTAAGGCACTAATGTAATGACAAGCACCCCTTCGGGCACCGCGTGATTTGTTTGTCGCCAGGCCGCATTGACGCCTGCTTTCCGGTCGCCATTTTCCTCCTCCCTTTGGAGAGCACCGCTCTCACTCCTTCCTCGAGGCAAGAAGGAAAAAGTGAGATTCATTAACGCAGCCGATGTCAGCGCACGCGCGCGTTAACAGTGCGAGGAAAATGCTGCCGGCTGTGCGCGCCCTGTAATTTGTCGCCTGAGTGATCGGACCGGGGCCGGGCTGATGGCTTCGCGAGCGCTTTAAGCCACGGTCCAGCCCGCCGTGTCACTGTCCACCCGGTTCCAAATATGTCTTCTTCCGCCAGGCCCCCGAGGCGCATACGGTGGCTCGTGTCTCCTTCGGAGGACGAAGAAGGTGCCTGCAGTTGCAGATCGAAGGCCTTCCGAAAGGCTCCCGGAATAGCTTAGCCCGGTCGATGACGGCCTGCCTATACGCTCCCGAAAGCTAATTAGCTGGAGCGCCGCGATCAGTAGCAACAGGTGCAGGCTCCGCGGTGGGTCCCCTTCCCTGCCGCGCCAAACTTAGGCCACCCGCGGCGAGCTGGCGGTCTTCTTGGGCGGAAACTTTTTTCGAGTCCCATCGGCGATCGATCTGCCCGAAAAACTACCATCCCGGGCAACTCGCTGCCTCCGCGGCTGCTGTCGCGATTTCCGCTGCCGAGCCACGGGCTGGGCCCGCGGGGAGCCTTCGACGCCAGGTCTCGGAGTCGCGATTATCGGATTTCGCCCGCCCACCTGAAGGTCTGTGTAAACAAAGGCCACGTCCTGGGAGTCGAAGAAACGTGCGTAATGAGGTGGTCGGGACTCCTTGATGGCACCGCGGGCTCCTTCGCTCCCAGTGTATACGCAGAGGGCACCAACGCAGGCTGGTGGCCGAGTTGACTCTTCATAAACTCGGCGATGCTGTGCTGCCAGTGTGTAGTGGTGAGGGACGTTTTACCGAGCTCAGGCGGGAATGCCATGCCGTAGCAAGCTGCGGCACATTCGTTTGGCGAAAGCTCACTGCAGTAATGCTTTCAGAGGACGGTCGGCGCAGTTTGGCGAAAGGTGCGGGATTGCGTTCACGCCGTCTGGCTCAGGACGGGCGAGCCCAATCGAGTCGATCATTTTCGAGCGATCTCGTATCTTTCGCGACGGTGTCATCAGTACGCTACCGCAGACGGTGAACTGTGGCCAGCTTTTAGAAGTCTAACAAACCAGTTTAAGGTCGTTAGCCAGTTTTTGACCTCTGCAGATCTTGGCGACCATTTACACACCTCATGTGCAATCAGGAGTATGTGCGCGGCATGGTGTTCGGTCTCCTTCCCTTCTCTCGCTTTTTTTTTCATACTTATTCCCAATGTCTACATGGAATCAAACCGAACGTGCGTCGCGTAACATCCCTGCCAATCGGTTCTTCGTTCTCTCTCTCGACACCGAACTAATGGCCGTGATGGCTGTTGTATATGTAACCAGCGTGTGGGCTAGATATAAAAGTGCCGCGTGCACCGTAACTTTCTCTCAGCTCTACAATAAAAAATAAACTAAGAAAAATGCAGTCCGCGATGGCCTGTACGCGACAACAAAAACTCAAGGATGGATAAACGACTCGTACCTAGCCCAGCAACTATACTGTATACTTGTAGTAAACTAGGAAGACGGTAAAAACTGCCACCTGTACATTTATTATCTCTTCACTTCACCTCTTCTCCTATCAGTCTCCTACCTCTCTACAATCCACCTCTCTACGTAGGCACTCTACAATAATACATATATAAGGCCACGTGGATAGGTTTCTACGCACGTAGTGTGTGCACACACGTATAGGTGGCAGCGTATGCAGGCACAAAAACGGTGATACGAGCTCTAGGCCTTAGCGACGTTTCGCCAGTACAACGGCTTGCAGATCAATGACTACGCAAACATAACACTTATGCGCGGATACTCCTAGGAAATGAGCGAGCCAGGCAACGACAGGGGCGCGGGGCAGCGACGGAGCTGCATGATTTAGGACTTTCGTACGGTCATGGACGGATTACAGTTCTCTATATACACACGGAACTGGGCTCGATGTATATATAATGAGGGCCCGCAGACGGCACGAGCCTTCTGAACAGAAGACCGTATGTCATTTGCAAAGGTGTCAATGCTATAAGGCTAAAGCGGGAAAGAGTTTACGCGCGCCGTGGGCTTACCACAGCTCATCGATCGTACAACGCTAGCAGCGTACGAGAAAAATAACAATGTACCTAGAAGTAGCGAAAGTAAAACATTTTTACTTAGTTGAAGGAGGGTTAAGCAGTACAAGGAAAGTGTCCATGCCCTTAATTTTCTTGTGTACACAGAGATATTTGGGTTAAAACGTCAAGTGACCAGAGCTGGCTGAACTGCAGTTATGCCGCACTATGCAAGAATGACCTGCCAAGCATTTAGTCATGAGGTGACAAGGAATGGAGCTCCGATGAAAGCATTTCATTTTCACTTCTTAAACTCATAATTATCCTCACTTCGACGACGTTGCGGTCGAAGGCACACTGCGTACGTACCCATGCCGACTGACATGATAACACAGTGGTGTCAACCACGTGGGCACGGAGCCAGGCAGCCAGATTCGTGGTTACGTGCCCATGCGTTCACCATTCCGTGGCGTTCAGCCCTCGCTCTTGACCTGTATAGTCGGGGTCAAACTGGGGCAGGAAGTCGTCATCACAGCAGATAGCTTGTTTACATGCGTATAACGTCCAAGGCCGGGACGTTGCGTCTTGTAGCTCCTGTGGCCCCTGAAGGTGCACTTTGTAAAGTACATGCGACAGTTAGAGCGGTTAGAAGAATAGCGATAGGTGTGTGTTATAGTTCTATAGTTATAGTTCTATAGCAGCAATGCATGCTTACTGATCTGCAGAGGCAAAGCAGAATGGTGGGTCTAAAAATTAATCGGCAGAAAATTAAAGTAATGTTTAACAGTCTCGGTAGAGAGCAGCAGTTTACGATAGGTAGCGAGGCACTGCAAGTGGTAAGGGAATACATCTACTTAGGGCAGGTAGTGACCGTGGATTCGGATCATGAGACTGAATAAATCAGAAGAATAAGAATAGGCTGGGGCGCGTTTGGCAGACATTCTCAGATCATGAACAGCAGGTTGCCATTATCCCTCAAGAGAAAAGCGTATAACAGCTGTGTCTTACCAGTAGTCACGTACGGGGCAGAAACCTGCAGGCTTACGAAAAGGGTTCTACTTAAATTGAGGACGACGCAACGAGCTATGGAAAGAAGAATGATGGGTGTAACGTTAAGGCATAAGAAAAGAGCAGATTGGGTGAGGGAACAAATTCGAGTTAATGACATCTTAGTTGAAATCACGAAAAAGAAATGGCATGGGCAGGACATGTAATGAGGAGGGAAGATAACCGATGGTCATTAAGGGTTACGGATTGGATTCCAAGGGAAGGGAAGCGTAGCAGGGGGCGGCAGAAAGTTAGGTGGGCGGATGAGATTAAGAAGTTTGCAGGTACGACATGGCCACAATTACTACATGACCGGGGTAGTTGCAGAAATGTGGGAGAGGCCTTTGCCCTGCAGTGGGCGTAAACAGGCTGACAATGATGATGATGATGATTGTTCTAGCCAGAAAATTAAGCTTTCTTGCAGCGTCGCTTCTGGATGGCGGAATAGGAACTGCACGCGCAGGCTTCTTTTAGAGCGGACAGGGCAGCTTCTTCGGCGAAGTCAATACCAGCGATTCCAGTTTATCCTGACAGCAAGTGAACTGTGACGCCATGCTCATTATCGAGAGCTTGATGGCTATTTCTCTCTTATCTCATGGACCAACTGCTCACAAGGAACGTGGTGCGCCGGTGCCTGCGAGCGCTAAGAAATGTTCCCTCGCTTCCCGCACATTCAGTAGCACGTACTCAGTGATCCAAGTTGGCGAGAGGTTCACTGAAGGGCGACGCATACCCAGCGCATTCATAGTGTAGCTCGATAATCGATAAAGCACTGGCGTGAAAAAGCCTGTTTCGCATGCTGCGACTGGAGCAAAAAAAAAAAAAAAAAGAACATACGGTGCTCTCGCACGTGTCGCAATGCGATTTTTTAGAGGGCTCATTTCACACGATTGCGATTTCAGCGATGCGACTGGCGCGATGCCCAGGGTTGCTCGCTGCGAGGTTTTGTGGCACATGCAGCATAATTCTTTTAATTTAATGAAAGACAGCTTGAACTAGTGGTGCAAGGCTGGAGTCAACAACGGAGCTCGTGAACACGTAGCTCTTACGTGGCTTGCCTAAGTTGTTTGTAGGTTTTGCGAGGTTATGCTAGGTTTTGCTAAGTTGTTGGTAGGCTTGGCTAAGCCGTTTCCAGGTTTTGCTAGGTTATGGTAGGCTTGGCTTAGTTGTTTCTAGGTTTTGCGAGGTTATGCTAAGTTTTGCTAAGTTGTTGTCTCGGCGGGCTTCACGCTCGAAATTTTCGAGATGTCGCAGGCCGGGATCGCTTTTTCGGCGACGTCGAGCGTTCCCTGAACTGAAACTCGGTATCCTCGACTCCGCGTCGCCTCTTCTCAGCCAGCAGCTTCGGCGCGGTGTTCCGGATCAGCTCGGTGGCGACGCGTCGCTTCTCGCTTGGCAGTACGGTGTTCTTCCTGGTAAGCCGCTTCTTCTTCGGGCGTCCGGACTTCGGTTTTCCCATGGCAGCAGCACGTACGCACGGAGTAGAGGAGGCGAGAGGTGTGTCGCTGCGCCAGCTGTTCCGAGCTTTTACTCGCCTGTGACGTCACGACTCCGCCCTACGCGCATGGGGTGCGAGGAGGTTACGTGGCTCGATGCTCTTGCAGTAGGTTGCTAGGCAACGCGAGGCGGCGCACAGCTGGGCTGAGTTTTTTGGTAACACTCTACGGCGGAAGTAAAAGTTTAACAGCTCCGCTGTTAAAAGGAAAACGTGAACGTTATAATATTATTAACCTGTCTTTATTAGGGCGAAATAATACGCGTGTTTTCTAATTTGAAAACGTTTTGAAGTTTAAATTTCTTTCGGAGTGTGCAACGGCGGTTCTTGAATTTCAGTGCGAAGAGAGACGGCGTACGTCAACAGCTGTTCGAAGTTGGTTGTTCAGTGCATTGTGTTGTATCATGTGCCTTCTATGTCCGTGTCCTTCTGCCTGCGCTACAACAAATTACAATATGACCTATAATAAGCCCATATAGCTACCCTCACCGTATATGCAGTATTCGGGTGCAGCAAAGTCGTCCCGTCAGTGCAACGAGACCACGCGCTACCCGTGCTCAGCGTCACCTTCTCAAGAAATGATATGTGTAGATTGCTCGTGATTGTGCACGCATAACCCGTGCCTGCTACTAGCCATATTATTGCACCAAACGCCGCAGCAAGCACCAACCCTGAAGCTCACGTTTGCCCCTGAATTAAGCCGCAAATTATCTTTGTGTGATTGCTGAACGTGGAATGTAATTTGTGTTGTGAAATAAAATATTTTAACTGAGTTACATTCTAGCACACATTCTAGACACATTCTATTGTAGATGTCTACATGTTGATTGTACTAAAATCTTCGGCAAGGTACAGGAGAAACGTTTCATCTTTGAAATGAAAGTAATAGTCATTGATTCGTCTGTGATCACCTGGATTGTAAGCAGCAGCAGACTATCCTCTCATGTTCCAGTGCATTATGGAATTTCTTGGACTCAAGGCAGTGACCATATTCCCACCTACATAAGAATCACGGGGTTTGGAAGCATCTCCTTTTCTACTTCCCGACAAGTAAGGTGGTCAACATATAAGGCAAAGGTGGAAGAGGCATGTAAAGAAGGATTTGCCTGCCCATTGAGGACCTCATTACAAGTGTGTTGGAAGCGTCTAAGCACACATTTACAAACACAACAAAACGTACGGATTTTGACATGGAACTTGAGCGACTTCGAACGATTCGTAGAACGGCCGAGAGGCGATTCAGGTGCACCAAGTCTATTCCTGACCTTAGAGTCGCTCGACGTATACAAAAGAAAATCTAACGTCACATGAACAAGCTGGAGGAGTAACAAAGGAAGACATTCTGCGAATCACTTGACCCGGCAAGCTACTACCTATTATATGGAGGACGGTGCGCCACCTTGGCTCATCTGCACAACAATGACATCCATTCGGCGCCCTAGCGCTCCATCACGGCAGCTCGCAGGTTCATATAGCCGAAGATTTCTGTTTGAAGATTGCAGGTAGTGCGGTCACCTTCAATAGCCAAATTCTGCGTGAGGTTCCTGCGACACGCTTCCCAGAATTGAATGTGTCTTTCTCACTAGAGGAATTGGACGCTGCTCTGGCTTCATGCAGGCGCTCATCGTCGCCAGGACCAAATGGCATCACCTACGCTGATTTATGCCACCTAGGTGAAGATGGCCGAGGTCGACTTCTCGAATGTTACAACCAGTCATGGAATGATAGCGTCGTTCCTGAGCGGTGGAAGTCCCGCCGCTTGATACCACTCCCGAAGCCTGGAAAGTCGCCACTTGACCTAGCGTCCTAGCGGCCCATTGCGCTGTCCAGCTCATGGAAATAATGGTTCTCACACGCCTAGAGTGGTACCCTGAGCGCCACAACGTATACCCCGAGGCCATGGCTGGGTTTAGAAGAGGCCGCTCCTCTGTTGACAACGCCATCGACCTCGTGACGTCTGTGCAACAAGAAAAACACCTTAACCGTAAATCGGTTGCACTTTTCCTCTACGTGAAAGGCGCCTATGATAATGTAACGCATGAAGCCATCCTTGATGACATAGAAAATAATGGAATTGGTGGACGAATGTTTCGGTGGATTCGGAGCTGTCTATTCAAAAGATCCTTCTTTGTGCAAAGTGCGGATGGCCAAACCACTGACCATTACACTTGCCGTGGCGTCCCGCAGGGTGGGGTTCTTAGTCCCGTGGACATGCCGACGTTCTACCACATACAGTCAACCTTCACATATATGCATACAGACGACATATGCATATGGGCCTCGGTAGTTACCCTTCCCCGGGTTCGCGTGCACGACTCTAAAAAGCAGTGACCCTAACATCGTCGTACCTGCGTGCTCAAGGCCTCAGTATTTCGACCAAGAAATGCGCCTTAGTCACTTTTACCCACAAGGCCATGACCTGGTACCGCAGTTCCATTGACCACCAAACAATTTAATACGCAAAATCTCACCGGTTCCTAGGCGTTATTATCGACATAGACCTTTCATGGAGCCCCCACATCTCGTACTAGAAGAAGAGGCTTACCTCTGCCGCCCACATACTAAGGTTTCTTGTCGGTAAAATGTGGGACACATCCGTGCTTCTATGCTTCAACTATACAGGACGCTCTTCCTAGGATACTTGCGATATAGGATACCAGTGGTGTCCAGTGCTAACAAAACTAATATCCATGTCCTACAGAGCATTCAAAGCAAAGCCCTTCGAACATGTCTGGGGCTACCTCGAAGTGCTTCAACCGTAGCAAAAATTGCCATCGCAAGAGATCACCCAATATCAGTTATATAGCGGTCGACGCACTCCGGGCGCATGTTCGCCATATATCCAGAGTCCCTGACCACCATCTCGCTCGCTTACCCGCCGTGGTTGCTCAGTGGCTATGGTGTTAGGCTGCTGAGCTCAAGGTCGCGGGATCGAATCCCGGCCACGGCAGCCGCATTTCGATGGGGGCGAAATGCGAAAACACCCGTGTACTTAGATTTAGGTGCACGTTAAAGAACCCCAGGTGGTCGAAATTTCCGGAGTCCTCCACTACGGCGTGCCTCATAATCAGAAAGTGCACGTAAAACCCCATAATTCTTTTTAACCATCTCGCTCGCTTGCCTGAGAAAAGACCCAAGGCAGCGTTCTCCAGATCAGTTACGGCTAACCAGCACTCATTGTAATTGAGATACTCGCCCGCAACAAGAACGCCATCCCCTCTGCGGTGCGTGAAAAAGTATCCTGTGTATTTTGCTGTTCCAGGAATTGCGAAGAAGGCTACCTTGACTACTACGGCTCTCAAGCAGATCACATTGGAACTTTTGCATTGTTCGCACGCTAACCGAATCCATGTTTACACGGATGGTTCCGTCTCGGAAAATTCTACGGGCGCGTTGTTCTACCATCTCAATCGGTCGTCCTCAAGTTTAAGACTCCACAGATAACGACATCTATAGGTTCCAAACTAGCCGCTCTTCGCGCTGCTGTCGAATACATTGAAAAAGAACCGCCCAACAAATGGGCAATATTTTGTGATTCGAAAGCAGCCGTCCAAAGCTTGCGAGGTTTACGACGTGGTAATTACGAACAGCTGGCACCCTAAATCAACGAAATTTACCATTGCGCTTCTGAACGAGGACATGATATAATCTTTCAGTGGCTACCGGGACATTGTGACATCGTTGGTAATAACCACGCCGATGACGCTGCCCTACGTGCCCAGGCTGGAGCACCGACACTCCTTTATCGAGAGTAGACGCTGCAAGAGAGCTTCGCAGTCTCGCTCGTACCCTCACTTTCAGTTACTGGCACACACCACAGAATTCTAATGGTCGTTTATACAGCCTCGACCTATCACTGAAACTGAAATTATTGGCAAACCTTTCACGACATGACGCAGCACTGGTGTGTCGGCTGTGGTAGGAATAGCATTCACTAACTCCTACAACTATCGTATAGGAATGGCGAACTCACCGATGTGCGCTAAGTGCAAGTGTGAAGAGACCATCCGTCATCTTTTGTGCCACTGTTCTCGCTTTCATAACAAACGTCAGATTCTCCAGTGTGGTTTGAATAGACTGGACGATAGGCCATTCACAGAAGCAACGATCTTGGGAGCCTGGCCTCACAGTTCATTAGCCCGGAAAGCCATTCGAGCGCATCTTTACTACCTGAAGGCAACAGACACGAGTGCTCGACTGTAGACATTCTGCACTTAACTTAGTGCATGTGAAAGTGCGATATAGAATAATTTTTTCTCACTCTTTCACTTCCCCATCCACTTCCCCACGTGTAGGGTAGCAAACGGAACCCAGTCTGGTTAACCTCCCTGCGTTTCCTTCCTCCCTTCTCTCTCTCTCTCTCTCAGACAATAATGCTTATTATTTTGCCTGTATATGAATGATCTCCCCGATGGCATTTCCTGTACTGTGCATCAGTTTATCGTTGACTGTGTGATATAGTATACAAAGTTGATGGTGCAATGGAATATCATGTAGCCCACATTGCTTTTTCGATTATTGTGTGATTTATAGGTAAGGTAAGTTGCTATCTGACGGTACTTTATATCGCAACCTGACAAACTAAGTTCATGGTGCACTATATGACTTATGAGTATGAATTCTTCGACGAGCAAGCGCACAACCCCTTCGCTACAAGGAAAAGCTCTCCAGGGCTAATGTATGAATACTGTTGCTTTCATAAATATTTGGGTGTTCCACTAACTTCTTTGCCATGCGATACCTAACAGGCTGCAAGATTTACATTGGGTTTCCTCCGCCGTCCTTTGTGTTCCTCTTTACTGTGTGAGTTGCTTACAAAATGTTAATTAGCTCAAAGCTTGAATATGCATCCATGTAGAAATTCTCCTTCAATCACCCTGACAAGCTCAAAGCTTGTATATGACTCCAAATAGAAATTCTACTTCAATCACCCTGACAAATCGTTTGGGGTCTTTAAGAAACAAAGCAGCTCGTTTAAATTTATTTGAATTCTGGAGTTTTACGTGCCCAATCCACGATATGACTATCAGGCATGCCATAGCAAGGGATTCTGAATTAATTTTGACAAGCTGGGGTTCCTTGAAGTGCACTCAATGCACAGTACTCGGGTGCTTTTGCAGTTTGTCCCCATTAAAGAAGGAAGGAAAAAGTGGAGAAGGAAAGGCAGGGAGGTTAACCAGTTTAGCTTAACCGGTTTGCTACCCTACACATGGGGGCGTGATGGGGGGATGAAAGATGGGGAAAGGAAAGAGAGAGTACATAGCACAGCACACACATCGTCCGTTAGAGTCCATCACTCTTGCGTCGTACGTGATATCACTGTCACAGCCGCTTGTCCAATCCCCGTCTCTTTCAAAAACCGAAGTAGTCCCTTCGTCGCCTTCAGCTGCGATGTCTTCTGTCGGCGGCATGTGAAAATCGTTTCAAGGGACAATGGTCTAGTGTCAAGGTGCGCTAGAACTGATGCCAGGGACTGTCGCTGAATATTATATTCAGGACCGTCGCACAGAATGTGTTCCAGCGTCTCCTCGCAAAAACAGGCATTGCAGAGAGCGTTGTCGGCCATTTCAATGCGAAATGAGTAAGATTTCGTGAAAGCCACCCCTAGCCATAAGCGATAAAGCAGAGTCGCCTCTCTTCGGCGGAGTCCAGTTGGCGTACAGAGATGCATCAAAGAGGGCAGGTGGTATTGACGGTTGCTCCGGTTGGTCTGGCTGTTTGGTGTGCACCATAGAGAGAGCGTGATCTCCTGTGCAAGCACTCGAAGTCTGCTAGCCCCATTAAAGTCTGCTGTCCCCATTAAAGTATGGCCGTGGCGTCCGGGATTAGATCCCGCCACTTCTTCCTTAGCAGCGCTACGCCATAACCACTAAGCCTACACGAAGGGTACCATTTCATTCTTTCCTTTTACATTGAGCAAGGCAGTGTCTGCTGGCAACGAGGCTCTCTCCACAAAGTATTGCTGATAGGTATTCTCTTCATTCTTTTATAAGCGGTATTACACAATACCCTCTAATAAAATTTCTGCTGCTTACCGCCCACTCATATCTGCCAGAAGGGCAACTCTTTAAAAAAGGTTTTCTTTCTACAGCGCACATAATGTAGTATGAACATTCATGTCTTCTGACATATATACATTTTTAGAACCAGCTACCAGATAGAGTACCTACTATGGTGATCACGCCTATTTGTGCAGGGCTGTTGAACTGCGCACATTGACGCAATGAATGTTTTGCACATTAGAAGTATCGGAAAGATGCTTGTTTTGCACTTGCGGCCCTTTGCTTTCGGTTGCTGTTAGTATTGTCTGTTATACTTTGCATATGCACACCTTCCTTATGCAACACCTTTTGGAAGTTTAAGAGTTCAATAAATGATGATGAACTAAATCTAAGTGCAAGAGCTTTAAAGAGCTAACGAGCTAAGAGCATTGAAGAGCTAAGTGCAAGTCAATAATGTTATGTAACTGTGTAGTTAATTACCGTTCGAATCAAATGTTAATACAAGTGCAGTAAGGATACAAAACCCGCCACGTATTCAATGTTTATTGGTTTCTGTACAGAAAAAAAAGAACGACGGAGAAGAGATACAACTTAAACATGCAAGAAATATTCTAAAACCAATTGAGGACGCTGTTTACTCAAGCCACGGTGTTATATATACTACCGTTGTTAAGAACGGCCCAGCTGAGGTGCAAGTGTTGTCAGGCAGTTCAGACGACGGCGGCGTCAACTTTCAAGGAACGCCACCGTTACGCTTTAGCCTCGTCGCCGTTGTGACTGAATGCGCTCGGCGGGCCAACTATTGTTACCGAACCCACCAACGCGGACCTGATCTGCTATGAGTGGGGGAGTTGCGGCGGGAACGTCGTCTGGGACCCCTTCGTCGTCTGGGACCCACGCGCCTACCAAGACGCAGGACAATGGCTACCCAGACGCGCTGCGTGGGTCAGCCCCGAGTTCTACAAAGTCCGTGTGATGTCGGTTCCGGACCGTGAACCTGTGTGTGTGTGTGTGTGTGTGCGTGTGCGTGTGTGCGTGTGCGTGTGCGCGTGTGCACGTGCGCGTGCGCGTGCGCGCGCGCGCGTGTGTGTGTGTGTGTGTGTGTGCGTGTGTGTGTGCGCGTGTTTACAATGACTGGACGAACGTTTCCGTCCCCTTGGAATCAAGGGGGGACCGAGTGTTTATAAACCGCTGTTGTGCGGATGCTCGACACACTCTCTCAAGCAGTCATGTTAGACTGACGTACTTTCTCTCGCAGTCATGCGAGACTGATGAACTGCATGTAGATACTGTAAATAAACCCATATTCCTCGTTCTCGATGAGAAGCAGTCCTTCCCTTCATCAACGTCCTCAGCGTGGATAAGTTGGACGACGGCATGGGCCAGCTACCCTCTAATTCATGCCGGACTCTAATCTTGACAACTGAATTCGAGCGATGGGATTGAGCCCCCAATCCTGACACCGTGTAAAAGTCATTACTATAGGCTGAACGTTTGAGCTGTTAAATTTAATAAGCAGGTGAGGTAAGATGACCTTTCAAAATGCATCGGGAAATTTACGCGCGAGAGGAAGACCGACAGGACAAGAATGCAACTAAACGGTCGCGCGTTCACGGCGTCGTTGAAACTGCGGGTGTTTTGGTGCCTTGTCATATGCCCTTGCCGAGGTTGCAATGGTTTAAACTGCTTCGTACGCGTGATTTTTTTGTATGCTACTCAACAATTAAGGAAATTGTGACGACGCCAAACACCCATTTCGTCTCGTGGGGATCAAACACTTCGTAGTATTGGAAACTCGCAGAGGTGAGAAGTACTGGATCTATAGCATACGAAACAAACGTGAAAATGCACCTTATTTGCTACGTAGCATGTCAACTAACGCATAAAAATGGGAGAACGGAATCTGCGGTGCAGGATTCTTATCGTCCATTCGCGTGTCGGTGCTACGTACCGTATTCGGAAATCTGCGTTTCCACGCTTTGCACTTGTTGAGCGATACGATATTTCCCTAAACAAACCGCGAAATCGCTCTCGGAGCAAGTTCGACCGAAAATCGCAGCGATCGGTGCGATCGGTTGGTCGCTGTCGAAAGGGGGGGGGGTCGGCACTGGAACTGCAATTTCTGTCGGATGCGACGGAAATCACACTTCCGGTGCGGGGAAAATCGCATCATGTGATATAGACGAAAGGCGTTTATGGAAAGCGGCACATACCCAGTATATTTGTGGCACAAATGCGTTTGTTTGTTGTTCTCCAGGAACCCTTGTGACGTGGGCTTGATTCCGCTCAGCATCAGATAAATTTAAGGGATCTTTTTCTTCATTGTAGGGCGGCACGTTCCCAGTGGCTCATACTATAGTTAGCCAAGTTGGCGTCAAACACGTTCATTGACGAGCGGCACAGGCCTACTGGTACATGCCCAATGAGCCAAGTCAGGTTCATTGAAGACCAGCATAGACCGAGCGACCAAGTCGGTATCAAAGAGTTTCTTCTAACAGTGCCTACCCAGTCCCGAATCTACAGTGATCCATGCCGGCGTGAAAGTTGTTTGAAGAGCGGCACATATATACAAATTGGACAATACTCAGTGACCCTAGTTGGTGCAATGGTTTGGTTCGAACCCTGTTACCTCAGCACAGCAGCCCGATGAGCTAACCATTCGATCGCGGATTACCCAGTGACCTAGGTAGGCGGGAAAATGGTTATATACATACGTAGATAGGTAGATAGATAGCCCACAGAAAGTGCGTGAAGAAACCAAAGAATGCTAAGGAATCAATAATACTAAATAAAATAATCCCTAGGTCAGGGTCATTATGTATTGTCGTGCCTCAGGGGACTACAATGTAAGACGGAGAATTGACGCTAAACATTTCGACAGAATTGCCTGTCTGGTTGGGAAATTGATTATGACTTTCAGACTGACTCCAACCAAATAACTGAATATTATTAGCCCGACGTTTCGGAGCCCATTCGGCTCCTTCTTCAGGGGTTGTTCTTCGGGGGTGGCGGTGTGCAGCTTTTAAAGGGTCTTTTGTAAATAAAAGAAGGGGAGAGTACGGAAAGTAGGGAGACACTTCACAGACGGGAAGGGAGGGGCACAAAATGGGGGGTTGTTCCCCCCCACCCTTTCCGTCTATGAAATGTTTCCCCACCTTCCGTACTCTACCCTTCTCTTTTTTTCTTTTTTTTTACAAAAGACCCTTTAAAAGCTGCACACCGCCACCCCCGAAGAACAACCCCTGAAGAAGGAGCCGAATGGGCTCCGAGACGTCGGGCTAATAAAATTCAGTTATTTAGTTGGAGTAAGTCTGAAAGTCCTAAGACGGAGAATTGACGTGGAGTATCACGAGCTACCATTAAAAGCTAGTTCTCGAAAAATAAAATCCAATAAAGCTAAACGTTTCTCAGTCACCCGTTAAAGTATATGGCCCTTGGCCTGCCCGTGTGATGTCACGGTTCAAAACGCGCTGGCCTTTCGTCATCGCGCACTCAGCTCTGTAGAGAACAGTGGATAAAAGCCGGCACATTCACAGAGGAGAAATAGATGAGTCGATGGCAAAAGGAGATGCGCTCGCTTCCTGCATGGCTTCTGAAAGTTCGAACATCTGCAGTGAGCGGACGTGAGAAGGTGAAGTGAAAAAAAAAAAGAACAATGTCCAGAAAACAAGCTACACAGTGAGCGAGAGCAGCTGCAGCTTGACAGGAATGGTGTGATTTTCCCGCATAGTCCACAAAGTGATTGTGCTCACCGCAATGAATAGGACCTAAACAGACATATTTTGTCACCGGTTCGTTCAAAGCAATACTGACCAAAGGCTCTATCCTCGACACGCATAGCGGCTGCACGGGCACCATTATCCGTCGTGTTCGCCCACTGATTGGCTGTCAGATGTCACGTGTTTTGAAAATTTGTGCGGGGAAGCGGAAGCTTTGCAAAACGCAATTCTGTATGTTCATCAAGATGCCGAAACGTGGCGTGGAGCTGCAGAATTTTGCAAATAAAAGTTATTCTTTGGTCGTTGGCAGCTATATTGTCTGTTAGCGCTTAAAGGAACACTAAAGGTAAATACTAAGTCGACGTGGATTGTTTAAATATCATTCCAGAAATCTCGAAACGCTTGTTTAGTGCCAAAAAGAGACTTAGCTAGTTTACGAGAAAATTGTATCTGAAGGGTCCGAATGCCTTTTTCGAAATTCAAATCTCCCGCCACACAACCGTGGGAGTGGTGACGTTGCATACGTTATTACCGACCTTTCCTGCCGTCGGTGAATAATATGGTGCCCGACAGACAGCGGCACCGAGAAAAGACAGAGCGTCGGATTCGCCGCTGCAGCTGCTTTTTGATCAAGTGGCATAGACCGTTCGGGCATCCTGTGACATCACATGGAAGTGGAATTCTCCGCTACTTGCAGTTTGTGCGAGTTTCGTGAGCCAGCAATCCAGCGCAGCACTACGCCATCAGGAAAGCACTAAACGCGAAAGCGTGGGCGGCGCAGAGTCGAGTGAAAACGAAACATTTCGACCGCCCGCGTCGTTGTCAACGGTAATTTCAATGAGTTCTTTTTTCTGAGCATGAAATGGAACTGGGCAAGTAGCATTTTATTTCATCTTATAATACAATACAAGGATGTTTTTTTTCCAACGAGTAGTTGAGTACTAGTGACAGAATTAAACTCAGGAGTGCTTTCGTCACCGGGCAAGTGTTTGAATGTCCCGGGGGAGTCTCTGATCATGTCCTGCATTTACCTCGATTTGTCGATTATTAAAGCTCTGTTCCCTACAATATTGACGCCTTAGAGATTCTCGAGCACTAATCTATCACTTTAGCTTGACTTTGTATTTGCCTTTAGTGTCCCTTTAAAAAAAATTGCCGACGATTACGTTACTTCCTAATGCGAAATTTGAGCGCAGCAAATAAGCTGTTTCACCTTTTCGATAGATTGAGGCAAAGAAATCGAGCAACACATGTATGCGCTATCACAGAATTTTTTTTTCACACGTATTCCTTTAACAAAGACTCCACTAACAGTTCTTGACAGTCATGAAGGAAGCTTTGTGGTCGGAGAAATAGACTGATATATGTTCGACTTGGTACACCAATGCTTGATTCTCAAAGACGAGATCTATACAAGTGCCTCGCGAGGTTGTCACAGCCGTGGGACGCGTTACGAGCGAGAGGAACGGGATGTTCTCCCGCATAAGTGTTAGGAAATTGCTGTTTGTCTTTATGTCAAGCCGCCACCGATCTGGCTCTCTGATTGCCACCGCACAGGGCGAACGGCAGCGGCAATTTCGGCTCGGGCGGTGCACATATACAGATCCGCCGCCACCGATCTGGCTCTCTGATTGCCACCGCACAGGGGTTGCATTGGAGGAGGAGCGAAGAAAGGAATTAAGTTCGAGCCGGCGCTTTGACAACCGGAGACTCGCAGGAAGAGGGGGGAGGGGGGCGGCGTGTACACCCAGCGGCAAACGATGGGGGCAGAAGCGCGCGCAGCAAGCGGACAACACGATAAAGGGAGGAGGGAAGAGATAGCAGCGACTGACTGATGCCGCTGACGCCGATAGTGAGTCAACCCCAGCTGCGAAGTTGGTTTGAGGGACAACGAATAACCGGCGCGTCGGCAACTGAAGAGCACCCTATCCGCCACACAAGAACAGGGGGGGGGGACCCTTTCCTCCTCTTTCTGCATGGCGGCGACGGTGTTCTATGCAGTCACGTTATCTTGACTCTCTAGCGGCGTCAGCGGCATCCAGCGGTATCAGTCGGTCGCTGCTAGCGCTGGGGGGATGAAAGGGGGGCGCAGCTGGTTACGAGGCCGACGACGACGCCGACGCGAAACCCAGGAACGGACGCCAAAGAGCTGCGCTCTAAAATGAAATGAACGGTACGTGGAGAAGCTCATGCAATGCATCTGCATTTTCGCGTCTATGTGGCCGCTTATGTGGTGGTGGTCTGAGATAGCCGGCATGTCAGCTAGTTGGCTGGCTCGACAAAGATCCCGTGCGGAGCGTCGCAGGAAGGGTTGCTTTGTAAACGGCAGTTTGACGTTCCCTGACGTTGCGCTGGTCCACTATTGCAGAGATTTTCCGCCATAATATGCGGTGCGACGAGCCACGCGAAATATACTAGTGAGTGACCATAGGCAATCACGGCTGAAACGTATGTGTATCGCAGCATTTCCGCCGTCGCTTGGGTACATGTAAATCTTTTGTTCATAATTCGTGCTCATAGCGTTTGCATCGCTCTCGGGTGGTGTTGGCATTTTTTGTTTTGGACCATCATTTATTTTGGAAGACGTGTTTATTTCAAATAATATTAGTTGCACATTGCAAATCTTCTGCGACATTCTGCCCTTTTCACTGCTGCATTCGCATTGTAATCAACATTTATTAACGTTCACATCACCGGAGCTTATGCCTACGGCGGCTTTTCAATTTGCATCTATATAAAAATGGTGCACGTGGAGGCGACCGGAAGTTACATCCGCATGAGT
Organism: Dermacentor variabilis; assembly: GCF_050947875.1. Taxonomy (NCBI): domain Eukaryota; kingdom Metazoa; phylum Arthropoda; class Arachnida; order Ixodida; family Ixodidae; genus Dermacentor; species Dermacentor variabilis. The sequence continues at coordinate 228,794,084 of NC_134568.1, forward strand.
AAACTAAAGGTAGTGACATTCCTCTTCTCCTGGCCTCAACTTCTCGCCTTCCCTCCCCGCTCGCGCCCTCGCAAATTGCTCTTTTTGATCGCGGCGAGTGCGCTGTGCTACACGACAATCGTCGCCATCGCCGGATCCATGATCACCGCGATGAAGGGCAACTGTCATGGCGCCGGCGCAAATAAAAGGAAAAGAAAGAAGATACGAAAAGGCGTGGTCGGCAGCGCGCGGACTCTCGCGCGCTTGTTTTCGCGGAAACGGCGCGAGTGATATCACGTGACCGGCTCGGGCGACGAGATAAAAGCACGCCACTGCCTTTAATTTTATTCAGGGGGATTATCACTACTCAGTGCGAGTAAGCAGCGAAGTGAACGAGAGATGGCAGCGCCGGCGCACGCTTTGAGCTAGATGCTTTATCTTTATTGAGAAGAAAAAAAGTTTCACTTCATCAAGAACGTTAGGTTCATTGCCTCCATTTCAGTTTTTGGTGGTTATGGTGGTGGTGGTGTAGCAGTAGGCGGGGTTAGCTTGGCATGCTTGGCCGGCAAGTGTTCCGCCTGAGCATCTCATACACTTTTAGAGAGCGTGTGTCACCAGATTTTGCCTAACTCCGTGTCTCGAATAAAGGCACGCAACATTCGTAGCACTCTCGTCCTGATTTCTGCAGGCCCTGCAGGGAACACTACATCTTCATAGCTCGCGTATGTCAAACATTTCTTTAGCATAATGTGAAGCAGCGCCTTTCTTTCCTGGTCAAATTGCGGGCATAACCAGATAAAGTGTTCCACATCACCGATGTTCCCACATAAAGCAAAAAGTAGGGAATCAGACCGTCCAGTCTTGAACAACCAAGCCTGTGTGTAAGCGGAATTGATTCTAATGCGATACAGCAGGGAAGCGTCTTCGCGAATAAGTCTTTTGCCACGCATGCTTGATGTGGAGTTCAGTGGAGCGCTCATCAGTGATTTCGGATTGCGTCCTTAAACTTCTGCAAGTTCTTTGTAGCTCTCAATTTTGGGAAAGATAGCGCTTCGCGTGCAACAGCGTCCGTTTTCTCATCATCTTCAATTCCGACATTTGATGGGATCCACTGAAATTTCACTTTGATCCCCTGCTCCTAAGGTGTTTAGGGAGCATCAGAGATTGCCTACGAAGGCTCTCCCGACGCCGGCCACGATGTAATCGTTGAAGCGCAGACATTGAGACCGCAAGAATAACATCCTGTGCCGAGTAGACCCTTAGTTTTCGCAGCAATTTCTACAGTTGTTGACGAAACTAAGCGGTCCAGCGACCATACTATGACACGTCAAAGGAAAGTATACAGACTACCACTGCGCAGCTCTGTGCATGAAAGCACGGCGACCCCTCTGTGTAGACCTGCAAGTTGTCTTGATACGTTGTGCTCAAGTGATCCAGCACAAGAAATTTTGCTTCAGCCGTTGGAATGGTGCGTTTCGCTGGCAGTTGCGGTACTCTGACGCTGCAGGTAACCCGAGTCTAGACGACTCCGTTTGGGCCATTCAAAACCTAACAGTTGGACGGTGTTCAGCGCCACGTGAAAGTGGAAGCGAGTTCTTGCTAGCAGTCGGCGGAGGAGCGCCTTATTGAGTCAACAAGACGCCAAGTTGAGTCAGCAACACTCGGGATGCCAGTAGACGTTTTCATCCGGGAGATCGAGAACCTTCTCTCGGGACTTTGCTGCGGGAGTACAAAGGCACACGCGGCAGCTTCTGCAATGCTGTTGCACGGGGATTCACACGCAATTAGCCCAGCCCTGTTGCCTCCATGGCCACGCCCAGTGTGTTCTAGTTGAAAACGTACACAGGCGGAGCGGAGGAGATTCGGCCTCGTTTGTGACCTCCTCAATTGTTTGAAGGCGCCTGGGGAATACCGATCGCCAAACGAGTTCCCTTTATGTAGTGCCTCCACGAGCTCGAATTACCTCTTTGATGGTGATATCAACGGCTGCTGGTAGAGAATGCCGCTTGTTACCAGTGCAGCGTTCAGTTTCAGCATCGACATGGAATGGTTACTCCAACGTACACCTGCCCTGCGAAGAACTGCGTTGAGCCTTTGAAGTGATGCAGCCACAACACCTTCAACCGTATGTCGCCAGAATAGCTTGTTGTCAATGGTGACGGCTAGGATCCGAACGTTAGTTGCGCGGCGAATTGGGTGACTTCTAATATTGAGTGTCAAGCGCGCTGACCGCCGTCTCACTCCCGGAAGAAGTATGAAGGCTGATGTTTCTGCTGACAAGGAGAGGCCAAGCACCGATAAGTGTGCGTTCGATTATGAAGACTGCGCCCTGGGCTATCCATGCCATACGTTTGTGTTGGTACCCCGAGGTCCAAGTGCAAATGTCATCAGCGTAAATGACATCTTAACTGAAGTCCTACCTTTTGTTAGTGCCTCAACAAGGCTGGCCATGGCAATGGTAAAAAGTTAGGGCCATAGGGCACTTGCTTGAGATACGCTGAGAAAAATGCGTGGCTCTTGACTCATTGCATTTCCGAGCTTAACCCTGATACAGCGATCTCTGAGAAATCCATGTACGAACCGAGGAGTGCTTCCCGAGATGTCCATAGCTTGGAAACCGTTGATGATGCCTGTCTGAAGCACACAGTAATATATGATTTGACAACGTCCATGAAGACGGCGAATGTCGAAAGGCCATCGGCTAGGTAGCGATCGATGTGGCTCAGTAAGTCCATAACATTTTCCTGAGCGCCCAACCATTGCTGAGACGCAGTCATACTCGGCGGGAGTTTCCTTTCTTTCTCCATAAGCCAAGTTAAACTTGCACATTCTATAGCCTTTCCATCAACTTCGACACACATGACGTAGCGATACTCTCCGGTAGTTATGAAATCGAATCGGGACTAATCGCTCCATTTTGTACACACCGCACCGAAAACAGCGGAGTGTCCAAAATGGAGCCTCGTGTATCTGACGTGGCGAATACTGAGTGCAGTTTGCTCGGCGGCATGCAGAAGGCATCTCAGTGGAGTACGTTTAGTCTGCACCTAATTTCTCGGACATGATAGGACATTGAAAGTATGTTGAAAATGGTTCTCGTCCGCTGTCAAGTTTGACGAAGGTACCATAAGGCAACGACAGCTCATTAGGATGCTGAATGTATGAACGGAACATTGCCATGCAGTCAGTCGTAGTGCATAGACGCAAGTTCTGTCACGCAAAACTGAAAGTTGGGCTACTTGGTGCTGAATCATACTGTGGGCTGCGCGAGAAACACACAGTCAGTAAAGGAAGGCGCGGTGCGTTCCTTTCTTCGTCTTTCTCACGCAACCGATATAAAGTACGATTTTGTTACGCAAACAAAACATATGCAGATTGTTCTGTTTTGTCCGAAAGAGCGGCTACACACTTGCCACTCGACTACTATTTGACATGCCCGCTCATGAGGATATTTTACGTCGCTCGTGGCAGTGTGTCGTCATTTTTATGCATGTCCTTGTCTTTTCAGCTGTAATTGGGATCTCATTAAATTGTGGGATTCGACGTCCCGAAACCGCACAGCGAGTTATGAATGACGCCGTAGCGAAGGGGGTCGAGTTAATTTCGCCCACTATTGGTTCTTTAACGTGCAACCAAAGCACGGTACACCAATGTTTAATGTTTCCGCATTCCGCTCCCATCAGAATGCGGCCGCCGCGGCCTGGATCGAATCCGAGACCTCGTGCTCAGTTGCCACAGCCACTGATCCAGAGCTACAGGTGTCCGTGTTATTGCTATTGCAATAAAAATGACGCATGCTTGCGGCGTTTAGAATCAGCGACGCAACGTGTTATGATATTTGTGTCCGCCTTCTTTAAGCTCTTGCATTATATTGTCGCTCATTCTACGACAACCTAAATGCTCCTGTAATAGTATGAGGAAAACTAACCTTGAACGTCTCATATTCCAGGTTAACACAATTTACGCGATGGTAAGCTCCTTCACGCGACGATTTTGTTCTCTTCGGTTCCATTTCACGACGTAACGGGCGAGTCATATGACCCGTGCTTGTCATAGCAAGCCTTCACACGGAATCTTTACAAATTCACAAGTATTAGAAACAGTAGCGATGAGACTGCAATTCAAGGCAGCCGAGTCGGACGTTTCTGTTTCTTTTTTACTTTTTTCCTTGCAAATTTTGGTGGGAATTTTTTGCTCTTGCGCCGTGATCAAGGAGAGACAGAGATAAAGAAAAAAAAAAGGATGTAAAATAAATTAATCAAAGTAACTCTCAGTTCCATACCCTTCATAGAGTGAGACAAAAATGAGGCAGCGAAAAGTAACAAAAAATCCAGAAGAACAGGAGGGCTCGGTAGGTACATACAGGCACAAAAACCACCGAGTGACAAAACAGCACGCGCGCACCGACACCTCGCCACTCGTCAGCTCCCAAGTTGTTCAAATCACTGTTGTACTTTCTCGGGCCAAGTGGTCTGCGTGAATGTGTAGCTTCGCTATACACTTCGCTATACACTTCGTTCTTCGCTATACACGGTGCGCAGCGATCAAAATGCATCACCTATCCCGACAAAAAAATGCCCAAATGACAAGACTTGAGAAAGACGAAGTTTGTTGCGATGACTGCAGCACACGCAGCCTATAGGAGGAACTCGCGATGCCACATGCGACTGCTTTTTCACGAGACGCGAGCTGAAAGTGCTCTCGAAGGTACTTAAAATAAATAAAAAATTCTGGTATTTTACGTAACAAAACCACGATCTCATTATGAAACATGCAGTATTGGGGACTCCGGAATAATTCTGACCATCTGGCGTTCTTTAACACGCACATAAATCTAAGTCTCTCTCTAATGGGCGAGAAAACAAAAATGAGACAATAGCATGTTCCCATGGTAACGGTCTGTGTCCACGGCTATTGCCATCCTTATAGGCACTGCGTCTAGAAGAACTTTTACTCCGTAGCCGCTTCGATCAAACCTTATCAACGAAGCCCCCAGTGTAGTCTGAGTCGGCGCCCTTAACCATTCCAATTACACACTGCATTAAATAAATAAATAAATAAATAAAAGTTTCGAACATTTTTTTCCCTGTTCTTCTTGTATTACGTCGGTATGCTATCGGCATTGATTTCGTCTTCTTATCTTTGCGAATCAAAATTTTCGCGCATGCCAATTCGCAACGTTCTCTGCATGGTGACGCAAATATTACGTTTTAATTTATGCTTGCCTGCGCCGAATTTTCAGTGATTGCGTTCAAACGGACCGCCTATAAAGCAGCAGATATAAATGCAGCGAGCCGTCTTCCCTGGGTGCCGTTTCATAGCACTCACCGTTCACGTATCCCTCAAACCGATAATGACTTCTTTCGAGAGGGTTTCAGGAAAACACGGAAACAGAGAAAGAAGATCCCAGACAGATCACGTGTTACAAGAGACGCGTTTGTTTTCAGGCGCCAACTGTGTTGTGTCGCCAAATTCAGTCGATGCGAACGGTCGGTACTGTGGCGACGAGCGTAAATACGCAGATGCAACCATTCGACGCTGCCAGCAATCGAAAGAACGAACACTCCCCCCCCCCCCCCCCCCCCCGTCCCGATGACCCACCAGACTTTTTTCCTACGTGCGCACTTTGTACACGCTATGATCGTTAGAGCATAGGCTATAGTCACCGCGTACTCGATTCCGCCCGGCTCTGCTTGAACGAAAGAGAGAGAGAGACAGAGAAAGAGAGAGAGAGAATCGCAAGAAGTCATCGGCCGCGTCAGCTCGCATCAACAAACTCGTACATTCACGCATCGCCACGTGTTTGCCGCACTGTTTAGTTGGCATTGCGTACAGTGTAGGGTAAAAGACTACGCAAGGACTGAGAGGAATGTTTGGCGCTGCGAACTGTTTTGGATCGTTAGCTTTGTGCGTATCGAAAAGCGCATCTGGTGGTTTCTGAGTGCAGCCAGGACGCCGCAAGTCTTTCGTGTCGCACGACTTCTGGTACGGCACGGTGACAGTCTGTCACGCACCGTCAAAGGGAGCAGAAAGCTCCGCCGAGGCAAACTCCCGCTGAATCCCATTCACCGTCACTGGAATCGCGTTGTCGCCTTTCCTGCTTCAATCCCGTTTCACCCTACCCTATTCTTTTTTTCCCCTCGTTGCAAGATATAAACCGCAGCCGGAAAGCGACATCTCTTTTTATTTCACGAAAATATATGCAGCTCGAACGTTACGTTCCGCCATTAACCTCATAGCTTGGTAACCATTGCAAATACTTTTCAAACCAACCTGTCATGTTCGCTATCCTTTCCGTGCACGACGCTACAATGAAAAATCTGCACTGGCGGCATCCAATAATCGGAAAATAGGTTACTTCCTTGTGTGAGTCAAGCTGATGAGTTTCTGCATGAAAAACCGTCTTTGAATGTTACCTCAAGCTTGCCAAAGTGGTTTTCAAAGCCGAATTTTATACAGTAACATTTTTTTTTGGGGGGGAGGGGTGTCTCACGTGCCCTAACAAAAAATGTAAAAGTTGCGTGCTCGTTTCCATCCAAGTTAAAATAAAAGAGCTCCAATGACCTTTGAGGTTCAAGTTAAAGTTCACCTTGCAAAAATAAAATTCAGAATTCACGTTTTGTCCAGAAGTAACTGGCCGACGAAGGCATATAAGATTAAGAGAACGCTTGCGCTTTCAGACACGTTTCGATAGACTTCATTCACACTACTGTACTTATTGTTCGTGCCAATGCTATCATTATGAGTCTCTTTTTGTGTAGACTACAGGTCGGATGCCTGTGTCATCTATTCCCAACTACCACTGCCTTGCGTGGGCCGATTCTAACCTATGCCTGCAAAATTCCTCATCTTCAGAAAACCACCCAATGCTCCACCGTCCTCATTCCCATTAAGCACAATCTTCTAATATGTGGTGGACCATCTCGGTTACTTGATCAAAGCACTCTACGTGACCCGTACACTCCCGATTCTTACGCCTAATATCAACTAGAAAAGCGGCTATACCCGCTGCTCTGTAATCCACACATATACGTCCTCCTGTTTTTGAACGCCGCATCTTATATTTTCCATTGAATCACTCATTACACAATACCCAGCGTAAGTTTCCTCGTTGTCCTCTAATCTTCAGCCCCGTTGCGTTAGTAACACACTGATGATGTACTTCTCTTTTCAAGAATAACCGCAAGCTGCCGTTCATGACCTGGGAGTGCTTGCTATACACGTTCGAAGCCATAATTATCTCATGGAAGTGATAAACATAGTGTTTGATGAACTGGACAATCACCTACTATCGCAGCAGAAAGTTCCAGGGCATTGCTCTCAAAGTAACTCCTCGCAGAAAGCTATATATGGGCTGCTTAAGTTGCCAATATCTACGGGCCCACATAATAGACTGACAAAACCGCCTGGTACCAGATAGACAAATAAACAAATAGACAAATATTTTATTTTGTAATCTGAAAGTACAGAACAAGAGGGCTCAGAAAAAGAAGCTGCTCAGTAGGCAACTTGGCAACGATCTCACCTCAGGATAACAAAATTACATTGGATTGTGTGCGCAGATTACTGAGTTTATGTTCCTCTCTTTTTCTCTATCTGTCAATTTACTACTTCGGCCCGCGCAGGGTGCAGGGCAGCCCACCAGAACTACCTCCGGTTAACCTCCCTGACTTCCCATACATCATATCTCAATCTGTCTCCTTCTCATAATCTGCCTCTCCTGTGACTACCTCGCCTAGGCAAACGTACTCCTGCACAACGTTAAGAGACTGAATACCAATTACTCTTGATTGATAGCCAGTACATTACCCCAGTTCTTGTTTTTTCATGTCGATCCTCAGACCTACGCTTATACTTTGCGGCTTAGAGTCCTGGACCATTTGTTACAAGTTGCAGAGTTTCTCAATTCCACCAGCAAACAGCAGGCTACATAGTTCACGTTGATCCTCAGCCGCAATCCTTCTCAATCCAGCCTATTGAATACTTCTTGCATGCATGGACGAAACAACAACGGAAAGATTTTGTCTCCTTGCCTATCACTCTTCTGGAGCGGTATTTTCCCTCTTTCCATGAGAAAAATACAGCGGCTTGTGTCAACGTATATGTAAGAAACGATTTCACCGTGTTTACGCCCCCGAACTCACAGGAAAATGCTTTAGAACCGGTATTGCAGCTACGAATCTGAGAGTATTAGAACAGCTGGCCAAATAGAGAAATGCTGCCCGGCTTCCAATTCCCATATCGGCTCCCTTCGAAAATGCAACAAGAGGACCACGCAAAATATCAAGGAATGCAGATTCCGAAGAATATATCGATGGCGCTGCCCGTTTCAATAATGACTAGGACGCCGCATCCACCAACGGATCAAGTGCACGAGGTGTATGGTCGACGTGGGGTCCATCTAATACAGGCAAGCCATCTACATCCACAATCTACAAGATGAAATCTTCCCACGACAACTAAAATAAATCTATAAAATGAACCTGCAGCTTCCTTCAGCTAAAAGGCTTATTTTGCGGTCGAAAGATTTACAAACACTTGCACCCTTTTGTCATGTTCTTCGCCAGAGTTTTGGGAGCTGTACATGTTGACCGCTAATAGTATCAGTCACCATCAGAATATGCGGGCGTTGTGTGCCCTATCTTTTATAGGCTAATAGACAAAATAATTCAAACGTCCAGTAATGGTCAACGTTAAATCGACTGTACCTGAGTGAGGACGTGTCCGTGTGAATTACGCGACAGTGGTAGGGTACGTCACCCATCCTACCATTCCTCACACTCCCTCCATTTTTTCTTTCTAGCTTCTCTGAGGCAAGTTTGTTTTGCAGATTTTTGCAACGAGAACGAGAATCGGGTTCCATTTAATATGAAAAAGCACAAAAAATAGGCTACGATGTGCGCTGCTCAAGCGTTCAACAGTTGTGAAAAAAAAAATCCACCGACGATTACGACATTCCTTAATGAGAAATTTTAGCGCAGCTCTATACGTGTTTTCATTTCGTGATATACTGGCTGGCGTGGATAATCTGTTTCGTGTGACACGTTGCAAACGGAGAGAAGTGTGGCGCGACTGCCTCGCGAATCGGGAGATCGCTAATCAGGAGGCTGCGCGTGGGCTACCCGTGGGCGCGATTCACAGCAGCCGCCGCAGACAGACCTCCGCTCATGCAGCGCTTTGTTTTCATACAGACGACGCGCGCTACTCTGGCGCCATCTCGTAGCCATCGTCGCCGCCACAGAGCCGGTCTTGCACGGCACTACGCTTTTATTCTCACGCCTTCGCCATACCATCCTGCTCCGATTTACTCTTAGCGCTCTTTTCGCTATTGCCGTCTTTCATCCGCGCTCCGCGTTCGCTCTTTCATCCTTGGCTGTGTTCGTTCGCTCGGTTACGAGGACGCCGCGGGACCACGCGGACACTCGCCGCAGGAAGGGGCGCCTAGAGCTGCGCTCTAAAGTGCAACTACCCGCCGTGGTGGCGTATAGTGGCTTCAACATGCGCTGCTAAGTCCGAGGGCACGGGATCAAATCCCGGCCGCGGCGGCCGCAATTCGATGGTGGGGAAATGCAAAAACGTCAGTACACCGTGCATTGGGTGCACGTTAAAGAACCCCAGGTGGTCGAAATTAATCGGCAGTCTCCGCTACGGGGTGCCTAATAATCATATCGTGGTTTTGGCACGCAAAACCCAGAATTTTCTTAATTCCACATTGCCGCTTTTTAGGAAGCCCATATCGATATCATAATAAATTGTTTTTTTTACTTCGAACACTAAAAAAAGAAAACAACGAAATTTACCAGAATTACGTCACTACAGATGAGTTATCTGCCCAGGCGGACATTATTGGCAAGAAAAAGCAACGCAATTAATTCACTAATGAAAGTAATCACATTGATTAACTTTTGACGGGACAACTTTACAGAGCACATTTGCATTGGAAAGGGGAAGGGAATCGCAATCAAACTCTACGTTCCGTGGCTCTACATTTCAAAATGGCCATAACGAATGGCCAAATGGCGAAATAACTGGCTTGAAATTATTCGTCCAGTTTTCCCTATTACGCAAGCGGCACTTCCCGAAGCGCTGCTCGCCGTCAAACCTCTCTGTGACGTCGATGGGTGGCGCAACATAAAAGCATGCCGTGGCGCTTACTTTTTTACACGAGCTGATGCCGAGTGGCGCTTTGCCCAGCTCCCGACTGAACGCATCGTCAGTTCGGCGGCTAGACTGGGCGATATTAACGCGCAACATGGCAAAACTTCATTTTACACCGACCAACAAGGTCACAGAAGTGTTGAACCGCGAGCCAGCCTTCGTGGCTACATTGTGTAAAGGCATGAATTTATCAGATAACTTGACATCAGTTATTCTGGTCTACATTACCATAATGAAGTGTAGAAACACAGAACTAGGAGTTTATGACGATTACCTCGAACTTTCCAACATGAACATGAGCCGTAATATCATGAGCCAACATGAGCCGAACGTGAGCATAATCAAAAATTAAATTTTTGATTATGTATGAGTATATTAGTGAAAGAACAGCTTTGACTATTATTTAGAATGATATTCGCCTTGGTGGATAATTCATCTGTAGTGACGTAATTCAAGTAAATATTGCAGGCTTTCTAAAAAAGGCGTTCGGAGTAAAAGGACGAAAACCGAAGCATCGATCGCGATAGCAAATTATTACACAACTGCACGAAGTAAGGTTTGTAGTTTTATCGGTGACATAAACTACAGTAAACATTTGCTTAATAATTAAATTAACAAGCATGCTGTCCCGCGTGCACATGCAAGCATGAACAGATAGCACTCGATGACCGCTAGCACTCGATGTCACAACGCTGGCATGATGAAAAGCACCGGAACAGGGGAACGAACACTTCTTCGTGCAGCCTGTCACGTCAGCAGGGGCGCTATGACGTAAACTATTCCAAACGTTTATATTCCAATTCTGCAATCAGCACACCGCGATTGGTCAAAAACTTTTTGGACCACCCCCCTTTCACGTGTCTGTCACGCGACGTCACGAAAACCGAGATAGCTCCCCATCTGACATGACGTGTACACACTGATTATGCACAATTTGACCGAACAAAACAAAAATAGTCATTTCTGATTCGACGCCTTTTCGCCATTAGCCCTCAGCTATTTGTCAAAAGCTTTCGGGCTGCACCCACTTCACCTGCCTCTCACGCGACGTCACAAAACCGCAAAAACTTACTGCGTCAAAGTTAGGTGTACACGTTAAAGATGCACTAATATGCCGAACAAAAGTGAATTTTCTATGGATAGCCGCAAGCTGCCCCGTTCCGAAAGGAATAAAAGATGGCTGCCGCCGATCGCTCCGGCACTGGCTACTCGTCCCTGCCGGAGAGCATAGGTTTATTAGCTTCTTATAAGACTTTTTGCGTTGCCGTGTAACGTTTTCGAGAACTTTTGGCACGTATACGACCTCGTTCTGTCAACTCTTCTTTGCTGAGGATCCGTTTTAGCGTCATTCTTAAGCTTCCACTGCATACCGCCGCGATTTTGGACTAGCCACGGCAAGCTAAGTAAGGGAAAGCGGACCAATCGCAGATGCCGGCACCACCCTGTTCATCCGGTTGTCGATTTTCAGTGCAGTGGCTCGGCCCCATGGAATCCCTCTCCACTTGAGCATGCTCCTCACCTCCTGTGAGCCAATTACATAAGACAAGCCGCTCATTGCAGGCAACGTTATTCGTTTTTCAAGCAAACAAAAGTGCCCTCCTACGAACGAGGAGAGCGTTTGATTGTTCTGTTCGGACTACCCTGCGGGTGACCGCCCGATGCTTGCGTTGGCGGTTACGCAAATTTGACGTCAGGAGATTGGAATAAAAACATATTGGAATAGCTTTACGTTATACGGCCACAGATCTCCAAAACTTCAGATTATGCGACTTCCAACAATAGGCATGCGGGAAGACAGCGCACATGAAGCCATCAGCCATCTCAGCTCGCTACGACCTTGCAACCGTCGCAGATTACTTCTAAAAAGGGCGCGCGGGCCTCCTTTGCGCTCAGCAGAGCGGGCAACGATGCGCAGCCGCGGCTGGGTTAGGGAAGTGACACGCGCTTAATCATGTTACCGTGTCCGCAGAACGCATCAAGCCACCATCGTTCTCAGCTCCCCTTCGCACGCATTCGTCCGCACCCAAAGCATGCAGCTCGCGGGGCGTGACATGATCTTATCACATTTGAATATTACACGGAACCGAGATCACGTGACGACGACAACTAAAATACGCGTGGTAAGTCCGTATAATTGCTAATGTAAGAAATACCATATAGAGCTCTTAGCAAAGTCGTTCCAGAGAAAGGGCTTTCTACGATGCGACTTTCTTTGTCTATAAAGCATTGCCATCATTCAGAAAGACTACTACGTATAAGGTGACCTTACTCCGCCTGCAAGTGCAGTGAATGAATGTAAGCTAACTCGCGCATTTCGGCAGCAATCGCACTAAAAAACTAGCTACTCTCGGCTATATGCGAAAGCGTGTCCTAAAGCAAACGCACAATGACGAACAGAAAGTAGGTTGCCCAGTCAAAAAGTTTGGTTAATCGCTGAACGGCATTCCTGGCATCGTTAAGCGCGGGTAAAAATTATGTCGTAAACTTCACTGCTGGGGCCCTATAACGTAAAGCTATTTCGATCTGTTTTTATTCCAATCTCCTGCCGTCAAACTTACGTAACCTCTGATCCAAGCATCGGGCGGTACCCGCAGCGTTGTTTGAAAAAACCAGTCAAATGAGGTCCTAGTTTATAGGAGGACACTT